>NW_028317814.1:13488712-13791742 GCF_062004578.1 Staurois parvus | reverse complement strand
ATCCACACATTTGAGGTAGATGGGGGGAATCCCTTCCACTGTGCTTTTGTGTTCTGCCGGCAGGGAGCCTTCCCCGACATTCGAATACAATGATCAGTGTTGTTGGCTATACAATGATCAGTGTTGTTGGCTATTATTAATTGTTGGGGAAAAACCCAACAAGCTGGTTGTACACCAGTTGATTGACTTGCGTACAGCCAGCTAGCCCATACATGGTTCAAAATTTGCCTAGTCCCTGACTAATTTCAATCCTTGTATCACCAGCTTAAGGGGTGAGAAAGGTAAAGTGTGAGGACTGATAATGCTAAAGTCTGTCCTACTGTGATCAATGTATAAATATTATGTGACAGTCTCTGCATGTGGGGGCTTTAATGTAGGCAAGTCTGTACAATATTGAATAGGGGATTTATTTTCCAGCGTGCCAGAAGAAAGATAATCTAAAGCTTTATTTATTTGTTACTTTATTAATTTACTCATTCACTGTAAGGAATAGAGATTGCCATTTAAAAAAGACTGGATTATCAAAAATGTCCTTTTATTTGGGTATGGAGGAGCATGTGACTTGCTTTATGTGACAATGGTACTTGGTGATTGGCCCAGTGTTGTCACATGGGTGATGGTAACATGAACCCCTTGCTTTGCTCTGCACAGGTTCACTTTCAGCCAATTTGTTACAGTACTTGTAGGAACCCTGCTGTTTTTTCCAGGATTCCTCACAGGACCTCTTGCCGGGTCTTCCAGGATCCCTCTTGATAAGTCCAGGAATCCTATGAACACTAGCTCCAGGGTTACCAGTAAAGATGCCGAGCATGTCCTCTGACCAAAAGAGTATTTGAGCACCAGCCCTTGGAATGGCTAGTTCTGTGGCTTATCACCAGCTACCTTAGAGCTAAAAGTGCTAAAATACCTGCCAGTTGCCTGTTTGTTGCTGAACTTTTTTTTTCCGTACTTACCAAACTAGTATGCCAAATCACTTCCAATAATGCATTTATAATGGACCTTCTACCTTTGTGGCAAAGCCCGCTTATTCTTATTGTACCCCCTCCCCAAAACACTTTCGGGGAAATGGATAATATACTTACCTTTCTCTGTCTTCCTCCTGCAGCGCCTACTTAAGTGTGACCTCATCCTGCTTCCAGTCAAGAAGATGACCCTGCACCGTGCTGTGCTCAACATTCCCCAAGTTCTTGTCGACAGGAGGAGGATGTCACCCCCTGCACTGTGGAAGTTAGGGAAAGGTGAGATCTCTAGCTCCCTCCAGAGGTACTTTTATGCAATGGGTAGGGGAGGGGGCAACTTGAATAAGTGGTCGTTGCCACTGAGGTAGAAGGTTCACTATATCAGACCAGGGAGCAAGTAAAGAAGTTCATAGTTGAGGATAACATACACTTTAACATGAACTCTCTGATAATCACTAATCCAAACCCTTTTCCACAGGTTGGGATTTGATGACTGCTCCAATGAAGCTGCTCTGTATGCCGGTTTCCAGACTGACCCTCTCACTGGTACAGGAGTAGCATCCACATGATCCAGATGGAACATGTCTGAGATACCTGGCAATATTCCAGGGCTGATGATCAGAGGACTGGGACATTGGCCGTCATGGGTTAATGTGAGTGTTACTGGGGGAGTTAAGAGCTCTTACTGTGGAAAGTGGAGCTCTGTTTTTGTTACATGGCTAGAGCAGGGGCGGACTGATCATTCGAGCACTCGGGCACTGCCAGAGGGCCCGGGGTCAGAAGGGGGCCCCATAAAATGCCCCTGGTACCTTTTATAGGCTTTTTTGGGTGTGTTTTGAGTGTGGGCAAGGACACAGGGGCCCCATGATCCCCAATTGCCTGAGGGCCCCATGAGTTGTCAGTCCGTCCCTGGGCTAGAGTTGCCATTTTTCCTTTGTTATATTGGAAATCAGACAACTAAACCAGCACTGACCAACACAGACACCCTTTTCTTCCAGTGTTCTAAATTGGACATCTTGGGAATTACATTTACAACTGTAATGAATGGGTTAATGCTAACGTGTTAGTGCTGTCTGCATCAAAGCTGATATAAAAGATACAAAATAATGCAACAAGGTGTGAATAAATCAATAATTGCATTTTATGATGCAATTTAATGTAGGTACTTGCATTTGATTTAGTATCAGCTTCTTGTAATCCTTTATACAAAAACTAGGGACCATCAGGGCTGGGACCCAGTGAGGTGTGCTGCATGAAAATGTGTTGGAAAGGAGCATGGTGACAGGTAAACTCCCAGGATGTTGCTAAGTGAGGCCAAGTTATTACTGTTCACCTTCACCATCACAGTGATGAGCTCTCAAACTGTGAGCTCAGAGATACTGCATCGGGGGGGAGAGCGCAGGTGAAGGGGGTGTGAATCGGAGAAAGAGCTCACTTCTGTGAAAGTGAAGGTGAACAGTAATAGCTGAGCCATGCTTAACAACATCCTGGACAGCTTCAGGTCAGGCTTCTTAAGGTATGTAAATGGCCTATCCCTATAGCAAGGGCATTATTCAGTTTTGGTCAAAGCTGCTTTTTCTTATCTGCAGACATCCCTTATCTGTATAGATAGTTATTTGGTAATTGTAGTGATTTATTGTTTTTTCATGATATGCTGTGCTGTTTTTGAGGTTTTTATTTCTTTTGTTTGTTCTTTAGTTATGTTCATGGAGCCTTTCATTAGTGAAGGGTGCTCAAAGTGGAGTCTACACTTGTAATTGAACATTTGCTCTTGAAGCTGCTTTTTTGTTTGCAGCATATTACTGCATTATTGAAATAAAAAAAAAAAGAAGTGCAAGAACAGTGTACAAGTAAACTACCACCCAATAAATCACTTACTTTTCACTGCGCTTCAAAACCCCCATAGAAAAAATAAAAGTCAGGCATACATTAGTTCTTTATCCCCCTGAATAAAATGGTTTTGCTGCTGGCCAATTTACACTGTTGTAACCTGTGCAGTATCTTAACCCCTTGACGCCGACGTCACACAAATATGCGACCTCACGGAACTGCGCTTTTTTCTGTGGGGCTGCATATTTGCGTACCTGTCTTTGTGCTGGGAGCGCGCCACACTGCGTACTCCCAGCACAAAGACCGCGGTGTCACTGAGAGCACCGGGTCCCGTTCTAACGATCGGGACCTGGGAATCCCGATTTCGGGTCACAAGATCGCTGTGATAGCCTCTAATTGGCTATCACAGTGATCAGTCACTGTGCAGCCCGGCCTCCTTGTTTTATACATTGATACATTGTATCTCTCTAACTCCTGGCATAGAGAGAAAAAAATTTGTAAAAAAAAAAGATAAATAAATATTCAAAAATAAAATAACAAATAAAAAAAAAATACCTAGATCAAGGTTTGATCTAGTTCAGTGCCAGGGTTATTGTATGGGTCAAGGACAGGGCCAAAGTTCAAGGTCAAAAGTCAGGATTTAAAAAAAAAATTGGTATCAGTGTCAGTGTTTTTTAGGTAAAAAAAAAAAGACAAAAACAAAATGCACACTATTGTTTCTGGGCTGTAGTACGGGTACAAACAACGCTGCGATCGTCAAGAGCTGGAAAAGTTATTTTGGGTTGTTTTTTGGTGGTAGGTTATGGTAGTAACAAGAAACACACAGCTAAAAAATATTTTTACTATTTTGGGCCAGTTTTCCTTTGATAACAAAAAAAAATCAGGAGATATCCATTACCATTTACCACCAAATGAAAGCCCAATTTGTCCTGAAAAAAATGTGGTATAATTCACCTGGATGTACAAAGTAGCTGTGATGATATGTACGGTTTTACTAACACATGTCATTGTTGCAAAATTGTGCTTAGGCATTTAGATTTGTTTTACCCTTAAGCGAGAAGGGGTTAAAACAGTTGTAAAGGTTTGCTTTTTTTTATTAACATACATGTTAGAGTTACCTGCTGTGTGCAGTGGATTTGCATAGAACAGCCCTGCACCCCCCCTTCTGTGGTCCCCCACTAGCACTGTAGGCTCCTCCTCCCTTCTGAGTGCCCCCATAGGAAACTGCTTCCTATGAGGGCACAAATGCATGCATGATCCAAAACTTGGCTGTGCGTGTTTATTGAACAGCGCAAAGCATACTCGTCCCCACCCACCCACTTCTGCATCTTAGGTCTTTGGTGAGAGAGAGCAGCACTGCTCTTATTGTACATAGTCCTGGTTCGAAGTCTGGCTCAGGTAAGTATCAAAGATAGAAAAAACCTTTAAACATTACAACCCCTTTAATACTTATAATAATGCCCCAGCCCTTGTCTTTGGGTCTAGCCTTGCTATTCCTAATATTCCTGCTACTTGTCAATTTTACACTTCTGTGTCATCTGCTGTACATAATTCTTGTTATAGAAAGCATGCCTGTGGTTTTTTTAATACATTTTGGCCGATTTGCACTCCATTAAAAATATTCTGCTGCTGGCCAATTTTAATCTGATCATCTGCAGTCTCTTGTTTCCTTATGAAACTTGATGGAACATTGTCCTGTCGTTGGCCAATTTCTATCAGCTAGAACAGGGACAGCCACAGAGAACTACTGGCCAATTCTATCTGCCGGTCCAAGTGGGCCTTATTGCCGTTTGATGTAAAAGCATGTATCACTGTAAAGCTACTTAAAGTTTTTTTTTTAACTTAAAGGTAAACTTCAGCAATTTAGTCACTTTTTAAAATGTGCTAGCTTATATGGGATAAGGCCAACAAAGTGCATGACACTTCACAGACTTTCCTTTAATTCTGGTGCTCCAATGCTGCACCTTCAGTTCCTGCAGATTCAGATTCATATGCAGCCTCTCTGTCAACCCCTCCGCTCTGCTGGAGCGCTATGTATTATGTGAACCCATTCAGAAAATACAAAGCCTCCTGTGAATGGACAGAAGAGCAGAGGGATGAGCAGAGAGCTATATGAGAAAGCAGGATTACTCCTGGATCTGGTAGACCCCTGATGCATTCTGTGCTTGCAGTACCTGTAGATGGAAAGGACAAAGTCCCTGAATTGAAGTTTGCCAAGCTGCTGCCTCTGGGATTCTGAGGCCCTGAGCCCAAAAGTGCTCAGAGCTAAGCGCTTCCAGGTTTCAATCTAAGCGGAAGAGATTAGCCAGCACTCTTTCCATGTGGAACTCACCTGCAGGGATGCCAGGCACACAAAAAAGCTTCATGACTACATGTCGGTAGGAGTGATCAGGTAGCTTTACATCTACATGTAAAGATATAAAAATCATCTGTATTTTCTATGTTTAGCCAATCAGATTCTGTTGGCTGTAAAGCCACAAAATCACTTCTATCTGCTGGCCCATATTTACCCTGCACTTGTGTGCACTTGGGATGAGTTTTAGCAACAGTGGAGATGTTTGGAAGTGGGGCTGTGTACATATGACATTGGTCACAAGACAGTTAAACAGTAAAACAAATATAAAAAAAGAAAACAAATCAACTAATATGCATTTTTATAACTTTATTGAGATGTTATGCTCTTGAAACAGTCTGATTAATTTGTGCTCCATCAGCTTTAAAAGAAGGTAAGTGAGATGTGTCCCATTAGAAAGAAAGAATAAAAATATTTCTATCTTCTATTGGATGATTTTCCCTATAAGATATGAATAAAGTTTTAGTAAAAGTAAAACAACTTCAAAATATAAAGTTTCATCTAAGCTAAATATCTCCCCTAAAAATGTTTGAGCCTATGCTGCCCCCAAATACACACAGGAATGTCATTGCACCCATTAGGGGCACCTATGTATGAAAACTAAAAATTCTGAATGAACCCTCTACATACTGCTAAACATCCTTTCTAGCAAACGTTGCATAAAAATAGGGATTTTTAGTTCACATAGATTGCAATACATGTTTAGGCTGGTCCACTGCATCACCATAACCCCTCTCTGGCCAGTCTCTTCTCTACTCAAAATGCAAAATACTTGCTTATAGAAAACTTTAGTTGATATTGTGCCAATATGGGGCAAATAGACACAAGATGTAGAAGAGCTATAGGTTGAAGTCTGGTCACTGACCTGCACTATGCAATATAAATTAAATATACCTGTGCTCAAATCCCAACAGCTATACATTTACATGCAGCGGGCAAAATAACTATTGAACACGTCACCATTTTTTTAGGTAAATGTATTTCTAAAGTTGCAATTGACATGAACTTTTCACCACATGTCGATAAAAACCCATGCAATCAATACATACAAAGAGACCAAAACAAATATGTTCAGGAGATAAGGTATGTGTAATAAAATGGAATGACACAGGGAAGAAGTATTGAACACATGGAGAAGGGGAGATGCACAAAGGCATGGAAAGTCAAGACACCAACTGACATCTTTCAGTAATTAGAAAGCAATCCTGTCCATTGTCAGTGCAAATGAATATCAGCTGGTTCAGTCTCAACTGATGGCCTATAAAAAGGTGTCTCATTACCAAGGTGTCACACAAGAAACATCTCATGATGAGTAAAATCAATGAGCTCTCTCAAGACCTTTGCAACTTTACAGTTGCAAAACATACTAATGGCAGTGGTTACAGAAGGATTTTTAAACTTCTGAATGTTTCTGTGAGCACTGTTGGGGCCATAATCCAGAAGTAGAACATCATTTCACCATAAACCAGCCACAACCAGGTGGTGCTCACAAGATTTCTGATAGAAGAGTGAAAAGTATTTTCAAAAAGGTTGTCCAAGAGCCAAAGACCACTTGTGGAGAGCTTCAGACAGAAAGAGACATTTAAAGTTTGCTGCACAACATTTAGACAAGCCTGTGAAATACTGGGAGAATATAGTCTGGTCAGATGAGACCAAATTTGAACTCTTTGGATGCCATAATACACACCATGTTTGGAGGTCAAATGGCACTGCACGTCACTCCAAAAACACTATACCGACAGTGAAATTTGGAGGCGGGAACATCATGGTGTGGGGCTGTTTTTCAGCATACGGTACTGGCAAACTTCATGTCATTGAAGGAAGGATGAATGGAAAAATGTATCAAGACATTCCTGATAAGAATCTGCTGCCATCTACCAGGATCATGAAGATGAAACGAGGGTGGACATTTCAGCAAGATATTGTTCCCAAACACAAAGCCAAGGAAACTCTCATTTGGTTTCAAAGAAAGAAGATAAAGCTGCTAGAATGGCCCAGTCAATCACCTGACTTGAATCCAATAGAAAATCTATGGAAAGAACTAAAGACCAGATTTCCTAGAAGGGGCCCACGGAACCTTCAAGGTATGAAGACTGTGTGGAAGAGTGGGCCAAAATCACATCTGAGGAGTACATGTGACTAGTTTCTTCATACAAGAGGTGTCTTGAAGCTGTCATTACAAAGTAAGGATTTTGAACAAAGTATTAAACTTCAGTTAATGTGTTCAATACTTTTTCCCTGTGTCATTTCATTTTATTACACATAACTTAATCTCTGAGAGAGAGAGATACACACACACACACACACACACACACACACACACACACACACACACATTAGGTGTCTAAGGACTATATGTTACCAGTAAAAATACTAAATGAACCCTCTGCATGGTGCTATAGCCCCCTTCTAGTAATCTTTGCATGAACACAGCAATTTTTAGTTCACATGCATTGCAATACATGTTTAAGCTGGCCAACTGCGTCAAAGTAATCCCTCTCTGGCCAGCCCTACTCTACTCTAACTCTAGTCTACTCTAACTCTAGTCTACTCAAACTAATTTTTTTTTTTTTTATATATATATGTATATGTATTTTATATATATATATTTGTTTATATTTGTATATGTTTTATAGTTTTTAATTTTATTACCATACTCCTAATCTTCTCTACCGTAGTTTACTCTAGTTTACATTAGTAGTAGTGGTAGTAGTAGTAGTTTACATTATTGTACTCCAACTCTACTCCACCTCTTCTCTAATTCCTGCTACTCTTCTCCTACTCTAGTCCTCTCCTGCTCCTTCTCTACTCCTCCTCCACTTTTTACATTTTTACTAGTTTACATTAGTAGTAGTAGTAGTAGTTTACATTAGTGTACTCCAACTCTACTTCACCTCTTCTCTAATTCCTGCTACTCTTCTCCTACTCTACTCCTCTCCTGCTCCTTCTCTACTCCTCCTCCACTTTTTATATTTTTACTAGTTTACATTAGTAGTAGTAGTAGTTTACATTTGTGTACTCCAACTCTACTCCAATTCCTGCTACTCTTCTACTCTACTCCTCTCCTGCTCCTTCTCTACTCCTCCTCCACTTTACTCCTCCCATATCCTGCTTCTACTCTACTCCTCTTCCTATGCTACTCCTCTCCTTCTCCTCCTCTTTCTCTACTGTACTGTATCTCTAGCCTGCTGCTGTACTCAATACTTACCTCCTCATATTTGGTATATGATTTGTTGCATAGTGAATATGAAAAATCAGTTGTTAGAAATTGGATGGTCCAACCAAAATTATGCCTATGTGGGTTTGGGTGGTTTTGGTGGTGGACGCTTGCGTTTCCTGGGAAATCGGGTAAATTTTTGATTTTCCAGGCATTGAATAAAATGTGGTCTTAGGAGCTTTATATTGTACTTACACTCTGGATTACCTCCAGGAGTCAAAAGCTCAACCATATTTGCAGCTGAATACATGACACAACTGGGATCATTTGCTGGCTGCTGCTGCACTTTTAATAATGTAATGTGTTTTAGTCGGTCTTTCAGAAGAACTCTATAGCATTGTTCAGTCTGTTTAAAGGCAGCTGATGTATAATCGATCACCAGTTGACTGTCGGCCATCACCACCCGATTACCATTATAGGCCGTTACAAAAACATGTCCTGGCAGTAGGTGTAACTGAATGGTTGGTTTTAACACTGGTATTACAATTGAGCCAACCATTCTTATGTGCATGTTCTGTGTGTGTTGAAATTGATTTTTCATTATTTTGACTACAGCCTGGACAACAGCAGAGCTGACAGACTGATCATTTTCAATGTCAGCCTTGTCCTGCATGCGGAGTCCCAATTGTGGGATCCAGGCTGCAGTAGGGTCAAGTTTTAAAACCTTCGCCTGTGGCTCGCTGTCTTTACATGGTGACCTCTTTCTTTTCCTCTTTCCACGATCCTGCTGGCGTTCCAACGTAGGTGGGTCCTCTGTAGAGCGGCTTGTTGAAGCTGAAGAAGATAAATCATCTAACATATTATTATATGCCGTGCTACTTTGCTATATATTTATATACAGTATATATATGTGTTTTTGCGTTTTTTGCACACGTTTAAAAAATCATTTAGGGCCTAAAGATGACACAAAACTCCAAAACATTATATATATTTTCTGAAATCAGAGACCTTAGAGCAGGGGTCCTCAAACTTTTTAAACAGGTGGCCAGTTCACTGACCTTCACACTGTTGGGGGGTCGGACTATAGTTTGAAAAAATATGAACAAATTCCTTTGCACACCGCACATATCTTATTTGTAGTGCAAAAAAAACAGGAAAAAACAATACAATATTAAAAATGCACTGCACGCGGTAACGCACTGGACACCGCAATGCACTGTAACTCACTGGACACCAAAATGCACTGTACACTGTAATTCACTGGACACCAAAATGCACTGCACACTGTAATGCACTGTACACTGTAATTCACTGTACACCACAATACACTGTACACTGTAACGCACTAGACACCAACATGCACTGTACACTGTAACGCACTGGACACCAACATGCACTGTACACTGTAACGCACTGGACACCAACATGCACTGTACACTGTAACCCACTTGACACCGCATTGCACTGTACACTGTAATGCACTGGACCTGGTGCATTGTATGCTCTCCTCCTCCTCTCCTGTTGCTCCTCTGGCTGCAGAGAAATCAGCCTTAAGTCAGGGGGTGATTCTTCACCAGGCTGCCGCATGCTTGGTCCTCACAGCCGAGAACCCAGCAAGCAGCCTAGCTATTTGCTGGCGCCATATTTTTTTTTTTTTTTTTGGGTCAGGTAGATTACTTTGGCGAGCCGTATCTGGCCCACAGGCCATAGTTTGAGGACCCATTGCCCTAGAGAATAAAATAGTGGTAGTTCCAGTTTTTTTTATGTCACACGATATTATCGCAAAGGTCTATGAAATGCAAAATTTCAGTAAAAAATACACTTAAGTTAATTTTAGGGCACAAAAAGCAAAAAATTATCTATTTTTTTAGTAAAATATAAAAGACAAGGTTGCATCGAGTAAATAGATATCCAACATGTCGAACCTTAAATTTGCGCACACTTGTGTAATGGTAACAAACTTTAGTAACCCTATATTTTCTATAGGTGACACTTTTAAAGCCCCTTATAGGTCATCAGTTTAGCGTTACAGAGGATATCTCGTGCTAGAATTATTGCTCTCATTCTGGCGTGTGTTGCGATATGTAACGTGTATCGCAATCATCGCTTTCATGCGTAGACGCCCCTGCGCACGCTTTTATGTTTGTACGTGCGTACATATGTGGGGGTGGGGAGTCCTTGAAAAATTTGTTGGGGTTATATATTTGGATGTAACTTTTAATTTTTTAAAAATTAAACTTTTTTTTTTTTTTTACTTAACTTTTTTTTTCATCACACATGGGACAAAAAGTGATGATTTTTGGTGACAGATTCTCTTTTTTTAAAAACATACAGGGTCTAAAAGACCCTGCATGTCCCTCCTGTGCTCCACTGAATTTAATGCTGTGCATATCGCAACGCATTACATTTTATTCCAGCCTTGATGTCCGGTAATCTGCCGACGGGGACCCGGAAGTGACGTCACATCACTTCCAGGTCAGGACAAGAAGGGGAAGGGAACAGATGTGTTCGCTCTCCTCCCTCTGCTATACACGTTGGCAGTCACTGAAATGGTCCTGAGCCCGCAGATGGGCAAGCGGAGCCGGGGCAGAGGCTGGCAACATAGTAGGCTGTGTGGAAGCAATCGGGCGGCAGCGTTGCCACCTGAATGCTTCCACCTGACAGGTGAGCCCTGCTGCTTGCCCGCAGCAGGGCTACAGGTAACAAAAAACTACCTGACCGACGCCCGGAACTACATGTCCTCGGCGTCGGCCCATATGAATTGCACATCCCTGAGAGAGATATACAGTCATATATATAAAAGCAAAGTGAAAACCATAGATATATGTAAACCTTAACTTATAGCAGATATTCAAAGCCCAGTTCTATCCACATAAAAACACTTGTGATTGGTGCTGCTTCTCCTTTAAAATGCTCACTCATCAGACTGTATGGACCCCTTAATAATAATCAGGCCTGAATGCATGTTGGATGTAATCTCCACACTCTCCTGCTGTTATACTCCACCTTGCTCTTCTCCAACCTTGGAAGGTAAAAATATCTGTACCGCCAGTTAGCTCCTTTCCTTTAACCATCAGACTCCCAGAGTCGGTCACCAAACTGTCACTTCATAAAGCTCATGTGATGACACAGACCAGAAAGAACCCTCATCATTTTCCATCTGTATTATTTTTAACACACATATAAAAACATAAGCATATGTATTGACGTTGCCCTGTGCCTGATCCTGCACCCGGAATGACAAGCCTGCATAAGCTGTAAGGGAACCCCGCTGCTCCACTACTCACCTGGAGCCAGAGTGTGTCACAACTTAAGCAGAGGTGAGGTCACCAACTGAAGTCACAACCAGGGGCGGACTGACCCTTTGGAAACTCGGGCACTGCCCAAGGGCCCGGGGTCAGTAGGGGGCCCCATGAGATGCCCCTGGTACCTTTTTCATAGACTTTTCTGAGTTTGGGCAAGGACACAGGGGCCCCATGATCTCCTATTGCCCGGGGGACCCATGAGTTGTCAGTCCGCCCCTGGTCACAACCTACACATTTTGCAACATCCGAACGTCATCAAGCAGAGGTACGGCTGCGACATCCTCCACTCGCTAAGAACTATTTTACAATGAACCATCTGCATGTAAGTTAGCCAGCTGGGCCATGATATATTATTATAAGCAATTATTTTTTTACAAATATCATGTGGAAGAGCAGGATTACAATTAAGAACCAATAAGATCAACCAATTTGTACCCAGTAATAATAAAAATCCATAAACCGTTATCTAAGAAAATTGCCATTTAGTGATGTTGTAATACATAACCATCATCATCAAAAATGCATATACAATCTAATGTCATCTAGTGGCCATTTATGAAAAATAGTAAAATGAAAATAAAAATGAAAAAATGTGTGCTCCCCATTTATAAAATCGCTATCAACACCTATCTAGCTTAGTTTGAATGATAAAATCTCAGAAGTATGAAATATCTCCTCCTTGATACTGGAGATAAAACAATTGAGATCTTTCTCTATCTTCAAATCCTGTGGGCTCAGGGCTTCCAATTTGTAAATCCCCTGGGTTTTCTTTCTAGAATTATTCCCCAGTTGTGTTTTCTTCACTATTTTTGTTTGCATATTAGGGTCACCTACACACACACATATATATATATATATATATATATATATATACTGTATATGGCTTGTTCTTTATTCTAGGAAACTATATTCTAAAGTTGAGTGATAATTCACAGACTTATAGGTAGAGCTGCCTAGAGGGTACATCTGAAAGCAGCGGCTGGGTTCATTTGCTAGTAGCACACTAAAAAAATTAGAGCTTTCAAAAATAGACGTGTTAATAGTTTATGTAATTTCCATTTTGCTCATAAAAATAAACAGCAGAGAATCCCAAATCAAATCAATATTTGGTGTGACCACCCTGTGCCTTCAAAACAGCATGAATTCTTTAAATCTTCTAGGTACACTTGCACACAGTTTTGAAGGCACTTGACAGGTAAGTTGTTCCTAAACATCTTGGAAATAACAACAGATCTTTAGATGTAGGCTGCCTCAAATCCTTCTTTCTCCTTATGTAATCACATACAGACTGGATGATGTTGAAATCAGGGCTCTGTGGGGGCCAAGCCATTATTTTCTGGACTCCTTTTTCTTGTGTACACTGAAGATAGTTCTTAATGACATTGGCTGCATGTTTGAGTGTCGTTGTTCTGCTGCGGAATAAATTAGGGGCCAATCACACACCACAATGATGGTATGGCATGATGGATAAGTATCTGCCTGTATTTCTCAGCTTTGAGAACATCATTGATCCTGACCAAATCTCCAACTCCAAATCTTCAGCTCCATTTGCAGAAATACAGCCCCAAACTTGCAAGGAACCTCCACCATGCTTCTGTTACCTGCAGACACTCATTATTGTACTGCTCCCAAGCCCTTTGCAAACAAACTGCCTTCTACTACAACCAAATAGTTCAAATTTTGACTCATCGGCCCAGAACACCTGCTGCCATTTTTCTGCACCCCGGTTCCTATGTTTTCATGCATAAGATATGGAAACAAGGCCTAGGCGACTCAACTATGCATGAAAACTGGCGTGCAAAAAAATGACAGCAGATGCTGTGGTCCAATGAGTCAAAATATGAAATATTTGGCTGTGGCAAAAGGCAGGTAGTTTGCCAAAGGGCTGGAGTGCGGTACAATAATGAGTGTCTGCAGGCAATAATGAAGCATAGTGGAGATTCCATGCAAGTTTGGGGCTGCATTTCTGGAAGTGGAGTTGGAGATTTGCTTAAGATCAATGGAGTCCTCAATGCTGAGAGATACAGGCAGATAATTATCCATCATGCCATACCATCAGAGAGGCGTGTGATTGGCCCAAATGTATTCCTCAGCAGGAGAATGACCCCAAACATACAGCCAATGTCATTAAGAACTATCTCCAGTGTAAACAAGAACGAGAGTCTTGGTAGTGATGGTTTGGCCCCCATAGAGCCCTGATCTCAACATTATCATGTCTGTCTGTGACTACATGAAAAAACAGAAAGAGTTGCGGCAGCCTACAGCCATAGAAGATCTTTGGTTAGTTCTCCAAGATGTTTGGAACAACCTACCTGCCGGGTTCCTTCAGAAACTGTATGCAGGTGTACCTGGAAGAATTTATGCTGTTTTGAAGGCAGAGGGTGGTCACACCAAATATTGATTTGATTTGGATTCCTCTTCTGTTCAATTACTTTCCATTTTGTTCATTAATAAAAATAAATGATTAACACTTCTATTTCTGAAAGCATTCCTTATTGACAGCAATATATATATAAAATCTGTCTAAAGTTCCTCAAAGTATAGGTGGAAGAACTACTCACCCCCCTGCCTCTAGGTCAGGCTGTTCTCCACCTCCTACCCACTCCTAGCACAACCCCTTGTCTGAGCCGCCCCCTCCTTCTAGCATTGCTCTACATCTGCCTGAGCTACATGCAAACAGCCTATAGAAGTAGATGCATGTTACAATCTGGATCATCTGCACGGCCCTGTGTGCACACAATCTGCATTTGGGGCTGCGCAGCTATCACATTTTGACATGTGGCTGTGTCATTGCAGCTGCTGCATCTGCATCCGCTTCTGTAGTTTGTTTCTGCATCCACCCTGAGCTGCATGCAGGCAAAGGCAGCCTGCACACAGGACGGGGTCCAATGCCCATCTGAATGAGGCTTTAATTGCGATATTTGGCATGGATGCGCTTCATATTGTTGCGCTCTACTACTCCGTGCCTGGTGGGTGACAGAGAAGTTGAGGGCTCATGCACATAGGCCCTCTGAGCCATATAGTGTAATACCAGGCATATCTTTGCCATAGGTCTTATGTATAGTTGGCTGCCAACAGCCTGTAGAAATCAATACCAGAATGATATACGCAGCAGCTGTATTCATATTTACACATCCCAGCAGTAATTCCATACAGGGACAAATACCTACAGGGATGCAGAGCATATGTCCCTATACACATCAATCACAAAACTCCAGTACCACGGGGGATGGGCATTAATAAATGGGAACTGCTGCTGTGTGTTGCACCTTGGCATTGATTTCTACTAGCTGAATGCAAGACCTGTTATTTGCTAGCACAGGAACATGCCCAGTTTTTATACAGTACAGCTCTCAGTTCCCATGTGCATGAGCCATTAGAACACATCTTTGCATGAACGATAACCCCCACTGACTACGGGAATTATAGGCCCCTTCTAGCAACAATAGTTACCCCAGCAGGAAGAATATATACCCCAATAACAACAGTAGATGTATGAGCAACAATAAATAGCTAGAATAGTTACCCCAGCAGGAAGAATATATACCCCAACAACAACAGTAGATGTATGAGCAACAATAGATAGCAGTAATAGTTACCCCAGCAGCAAGAATATATACCCCAACAACAACAGTAGATGTATGAGCAACAATAGATAGCAAGAATAGTTACCCCAGCAGCAAGAATATATACCCCAACAACAACATTAGATGTATGAGCAACAATAGATAGCAATAATAGTTACCCCAGCAGCAAGAATATATACCCCAACAACAACATTAGATGTATGAGCAACAATAGATAGCAATAATAGTTACCCCAGCAGCAAGAATATATACCCCAACAACAACATTAGATGTATGAGCAACAATAGATAGCAATAATAGTTACCCCAGCAGCAAGAATATATACCCCAACAACAACAGTAGATGTATGAGCAACAATAGATAGCAAGAATAGTTACCCCAGCAGCAAGAATATATACCCCAACAACAACAGTAGATGTATGAGCAACAATAGATAGCAGTAATAGTTACCCCAGCAGCAAGAATATATACCCCAACAACAACAGTAGGTGTATGAGCAACAATAGATAGCAAGAATAGTTACCCCAGCAGCAACAATAATTAGCCAAGCATCAAGAAAAGATAGCCCAGCAGTAACAATAGATACCCCAGCAGCAATAATGTGCCTCTTAGCAGCAACAATAGATGCCCATACTGTTCCTCAGCAGCAACAATAGATCCACATTCTCTATGTAACATGAACAATTAGTTATGGGGAAACTGTGCACTCAGCCAGGAGGAGCGAGGACACTAGGAGTGGGCACAGGCAGCAAACCTACAGGCAGCAGATCTCTCTCAGTCCCTGCAGCCTGTTCCTGGCTCCCCTGTCAAGGCATATCCCCTACCCTATACAGGGAGAGGGCAGCTTCACATAGATCTCTGCTGGAGACTGTCAGAACTGCTGCAGCCGCCGGCCAGCACTATAGAGGCAGCGTTGGCAAATGCATCCGCCTGCTTACTCTGTGGCCGGCACAGCTGCAGAGAGCTGAGAAAGTCCCACTCGTTCCCCGCGTACATCAGTGGGGGTGTCAGACCCTAGTTCAGCCAGAAGGAAAGCCCGGTGTATATATATATCTATCTCACACATGGACATGTTTTCTGTTCAGCATTAGGGACTCAAGCCTCCACATCACAAGGCCCCAATGATGAAGAGAACTGAATGACATGTCACTTGGGACACTTCAATAACATTCTAGCAAAATGTAAACAACCCCATCCACCAAAATCTGATCTAGTGAATGAATTCTACAAATTCTACATAATTAGGGGATTAAAAATGCATTGTATGACAAGTGTATTATAAGGAAAAATCTATTGTTGCTATTAGCAACCAGTCAGAATTCATTTCACAGCCTGGTGCAGCACTGACAGCTAGAGGCTGACTGGTTGCTAGGGGCAACAAGAGATTTCTGTCACAGCACACTTCTCCTACATCATCCCCAGACAGGGCTTTCAGTGATTGCTGCATAGGGATGATGGCAGGCTGTGCATAACACACAGCCCTGATACCCAAAGGGATGCTGGGACTTGTAGTCTGCACAGACTCCAGCCTCAGGCTCATCACTACATCCTATATCATGGCATATGGGAGGGGCCTGGAAACCACAGGGCAGACCTACCACACCAAACCCCACCCACAGGGAGAATAACTAGTCCTCTAGAGGAGGGGTAGGCCTTGTAGGTGGGGCTAGCACTGTAATTGGGATTACTGGTGGGCCATTCAGATTCCTAGGGACACTGTTGGGGACAGGCCCATCAAAACAGAGAAACGGTAACCATAGCAACGGTTTAAAAAATTTATTTAATAACACTCACTTATTGTCTCTGGGCGTTCAGACGTCATCTCCGGTCTTCTCTGAAACGAAATCACTGTAAAATCGCTGTGGATGTGACAAGAAATTTCCATTCAAGTCTCTCTGCTTCCCTCCTCTCCAATCTCTCAAAGCAGAGTGAGCTGTTAGTGTCAGAAGTGACAGTTGGAGGTCACCTGACCCTGACCGACCAATCACTGGAGACTTTCTTCATTTTCTTGCACTCCGGCTAAACTGCACGATTTGTGGCTCACAATGACTTTATATTCCTAATAAATTATATATTTTCCGAAAGCAGAGACTCTGGAGAACACATTGATGCTAGTTTCAAATTTTTATCTTACAGCATACTAGCACAGCGGTTTAATAAACCCCCTATTGTTAGTAAAAAAATGTATATAAGTTAGTTTTGATGTATACAAACACTAAAAAATTCTCATTGTTTGATGAAATATAAAAGATAAGGTTGAGCCAAGTACAAACCCAACATGTCAAGCCATAAAATTGAAATGGCAACAAACTTTGATACCCCAAATTATCCATAGGTGATGCTTTAAAGGGCTCTTTGCAGGTCATCAGTTTTGTCTTTTTAGATCTGTCCTAATAAAGAAATGGTTTTATCGGATGGCAGTCATTCCTCCATGCTTAGATCTAAGCTAGACTAGCACTTGATAGTCCTGGCAGACAAGGGTGGACCAGCCTGGAGCAGTAGTTTTGGTGTTCTTCAGTTCACAGTTAACCATGAATGATGGCCCTAGAATTGTTCTCTCATTCATATTTAATATGTGTGATACAATCAGTTTTTCTTTGGCACACTCTACATACGTGTTTACATTTGTATGTGCATGCACTTATGTAGACGGTGGGGGGCATTACCCCTTGGTGACCAAAGGTAAAACAAATGTTAATGCCTGAACACCATTTTGCAACTTTGGCAAGTGTTAGTACAACTGTACATATCGGTGCGACTACTTATTGTATCCAGGTCCATTATACCATGGTGTATTTCAGGACAAATGGGGCTTTCTTATAGTGGTAAATGGTAATTGATAGCTCCTGATTTTTATTTTTATTATCAAAGGGAAACTGATTCAAATTATTTAAAAAGAAAAGCAAAAACTTATTTTTAAAAATTTAGCTTTTGTATTTTTTGCTATTACCATGCTTTACCACCAAGAAACAACCCAAAATAATATCTCCTACTCCTGATGATCGCAGCGATACCACATATGTGTACATTATTTGTTTGTACCCGTAGTACAGCCCATAGACAACAGTGTGTATTTTGCTTTTTTTATCCTACCTAAACAGTACTAATTAATAATTTTAAAAAAAAATTTATTTTTTAAATCCTACTTAAAATATACTGTCCTTGACCTTTTACCTTTACCTTAACCCTAATGCTGACCCTGGCATTGATTTAGATCGTACCATGGTATAGCTAATTTTTTCTTTGTTTTCATTTTTTCTAATATATTTTCTTTACACACATTTGTTTATTTACTTCTTCCTCTCGTGCAAGAAGAGAAAGATACAATGTATCCTCCTCCCACCTAGAGTAGGAAACACATGATCCACAATAATATAAAAATCCTGGGCACATGCTACATACGTGTTTACTTTTAAATATGCGTGGGGGTGGCGGCTTAAAACAATTTTTTTAATTCATTTTTTTCACAGGAACAGGTGTCTCCACTACGCCATTTCATTTCACTTCTTGCTCTAGTGGAAATGCTAACATTCTGCATTTTGTCGCACTTTCTGTCCCAGTGGCAGTGGTCTGCAGGATGCATAGAGAGGGTGAAGGGTGAATCTCCCCAGATGGGGACACCAATAGAAAAAAAGAAAAAGACAAAAATCGAACCCTTCCCCCAGACTATTTCAGTTTCATTCAGTAACAATGGTTGCTAAAACCAATGAAATGCAAAAATTGTATTAACATTGTATTGCTTTGGGCACCATGTGTTGAAAATGGTAATAAAATAAAAAAGTAATAAAAAAACTGAAAAAAATAATTAAATTATTATTTATTTTTACATACTGTCACCAGGTCAGTGTCCCTAATCACCACCACACCACTTATATGATAATACTGGACTGGACTGGTGACAATATGTTAAAAAAAAAATATATATATATATATATTTATTTACAACTTCAAAAAACTTGCCGTGCCTCTTACTAAATAACTTTGGCTGTCTATTTTCCAAAAATGGGTCATTTGGGGGGTATTGGTACTGTCCTGGCATTTTTGGGCCTCAAGAATTGAGATTGGCCATCAGTACATTAGAATTGATTGATTGGTAGATATACAGTGGGGATCAAAAGTTTGGGCACCCCAGCTAAAAATTTGTATTAATGTGCATAAAGAAGCCAAGGAAAGATGGAAAAATCTCCAAAAGGCATCAAATTACAGATTAGACATTATTATAATATGTCAACAAAAGTTAGATTTTATTTCCATCATTTACACTTTCAAAATAACAGAAAACAAAAAAATGGCATCTGCAAAAGTTTGGGCACCCTGCAGAATTTATAGCATGCACTGCCCCCTTTGCAAATCTGAGACCTGCCATTGTCATGGATTGTTCTCAATCATCATCTGGGAAGACCAGGTGATGTCAAGCTCAAAGGTTTTAAATGCCCAGACTCATCTGACCTTGCCCCAACAATCAGCACCATGGGTTCTTCTAAGCAGTTGTCTAGAAAACTGAAACTGAAAATCGTTGACGCTCACAAAGCTGGAGAAAGCTATAAGAAGATAGCAAAGCATTTTCAGATGTCAATATCCTCTGTTTGAAATGTAATTAAGAAATGGCAATCATCAGGAACAGTGGAAGTTAAAGCAACATCTGGAAGACCAAGAAAAATATCAGACAGAACAGCTCACAGGATTGTGAGAAAAACAATTCAAAACCCACGTTTGACTGCACAATCCCTCCAGAAAGATCTGGCAGACACTGGAGTTGTGGTACACTATTCCACTATAAAGAGATACTTGTACAAATATGGTCTTCATGGAAGAGTCATCAGAAGAAAACCTCTTCTACGTCCTCACCACAAAAATCATCGTTTGAACTTTGCAAATGAACATATAGACAAGCCTGATGCATTTTGGAAACAAGTTCTGTGGACCGATGAGGTTAAAATTGAACTTTTTGGCCGGAATGAGCAAAGGTACGTTTGGAGAAGAAGGGGCACAGAATTTAATGAAAAGAACCTCTGTCCAACTGTTAAGCATGGGGTTGGATCAATCATGCTTTGGGGTTGTGTTGCAGCCAGTGGCACAGGGAACATCTCACGAGTAGAAGGAAAAATGGATTCAATAAAATTTCAGCAAATTTTGGATGGTAACTTGATGCCATCTGTGAAAAAGCTGAAGTTAAAGAGAGGATGGCTTCTACAAATGGATAATGATCCTAAACACACCTCAAAATCCATGGGGGATTACATCAAGAGGCGTAAACGGAAGGTTTTGCCATGGCCTTCACAATCTCCTGACCTCAACATAATTGAAAATCTATGGATAGACCTTAAAAGAGCAGTGCGTGACAGACAGCCCAGAAATCTCAAAGAACTGGAAGACTTTTGTAAGGAAGAATGGGCAAAGATACCTCAAACAAGAATTGAAAGACTCTTGGCTGGCTACTGAAGGAATCAGCCTTTCAGCATTACCATACCGCCATTTTGTCTCTTAGCCTAAGCTCTGCCATTTTAAGATAAGTATCCATTTTAAAACTTAGTACTTAAAGATGAATTTGTGTTTTAAGACTGTTTTTTACTTTCGATAAGAGCCTAAGGTTCCTCTTTTCCCTTCAGGTATAACTTCCCTTTTTCTTTTAGCTAGCACAAGACTGAAAGTCTGCGGTTGGATATATCCTGTTGCAAGATTATTAATAATTATAGCCAATGTTAAATAGGGAAATTGTCTACTTTCTATACTGAACAAAAGGTCATGTTTGACGCACTTAATAATAATTTACATAAATGCCAAATGATTGGGCATGACTGACGTATGTAATATTCTGATTGGTTTATGCATATCTGACAATTGATTGGTTCTTCTATTTCCATGCATTGTTTTAAGTTTCATATATAAGTTTAAACACGGAAGAATAAATTCAGTTCCTTCTGAGATACCACCTTGTGTCTGTGTGCATTTCCTGTGTCTCAGAGGGGGCTCCAGGCCTGAGGACAGACACTGATCAAGGCCAGGGACTGACGGGGGTCAGTGGCTCGAGAGGAACGACAGTCAATTCCTTTCAATTGGGGGCTCGTGTCCGGGATGAGATAATCACCCTTCGGTAAGTAAGATTTTTTGTCATTCTGCCAAATAAGTCTCTTGCCGTTAAGGCTCTGATAAAAATTTCATGCCCTATTGTAGCACTGGACCTCACGTCATAAGACGCCAGTGGCCAGGCGCAGAGTGCTGTGGGAAGCACTCTGGAAAGACCGGAGCAGTTTTGGGAACTGCAAGTCTCTTAAGAGAAGGGACTGAAAAGAGTTTCTTTGAGAAGAAACCAGAAAAAGTCCGGGGCTGATCAGTTCTGTCCTGCAACTCTTTGCTTTTCTTCCTATCGCATAGAAGTATAAGATAATTTGTTTGTGTGACACAAGTGTCCAGGTGGTAAGTGTATGGACCAGCGGTTACTGAAGGTATTGTCAATTTCAGTGTGACATGCCCCACCCCTTCAGCTAAACCTTATTGGTTGATGATCTGGATGGGGTGATTGCGTGGCAACACTGAGTTGGGTGCCTATGTAAATGTCTTGTTCAAATTGTGTTGTAGGCTTATTGTTAGAAAAAGTGGGAGGTAGTCAGAGTCAGGATATTATTAGAAGTATTGTATATCCAGGTTATAATCTCCACTTTTGGTCAACCACTAGAGAAAGACCCAATCAATATCTTAAGTCCAGACATTTTTATAAAGTAAATTGTCATTTGGAAGTTGACCCCTGTCTTTTGGGACAGCCTATAGGACAGATTTGTAACACAGACCTTTGTAAGTGTAAAAAATGGGAAGTGGTCGAAGTAAGGATAAACTCCCCCCCCCCAAATGTTGGTGAGATATGTAAAGATTATGTAGCCCGTATCTGTGGGACAGATTACTATCTAGTTAACCCCTGGGTGGATAAATTAGCAGACTGGAGTGAATTCATGGGAAGTGTTGACCCGTTTCCCCGTGATGGGAGTAATGATACTTTTCATATGGATATGATTAGGGGTCTCTGTCTGGGGGATAAACAGGCTTTTCCATGGTATGAGGGAGATCCTGCGTGGGATCAGAAATATATGGCCAGAGGAGGACAAAATTGGTTAGAATTTGCCCCTCTCTGGTTTCATAGACAAACTGGGAAACAAAATAAAGCCAAAGCTAGAAATGTAGATGCCACTAAAAGACATGCATTAGAGTCAGAAATAGACAGACCCACACACCCTCTCATGCCATTCCCTCCCCCATATGTCCCACCTGTCCCACAGCCCACAAAACTTTATCCATCTCTAAGAAGATATTGATTTTTTAGCCAGACATTATGCAGTCCAGCACCCCACTGCACCTCCAGCACCAACACTTCCACAGACCCCTCAAATACCTAGTGCTGTTTACATTTGTACCACACAGCCTAGTACAGTTCAAACTCCCGCGCACTCCCAGGGTGTGGTTCAAATTCCTACCACACAGGGAGTGACAGGGGGAATAGCTGTTTCTTCAACTACTGAAGCAGATGACTCACTTGTTGATGATTCCGCTAGTTCAGGCTCTCTGCTGTTCAGAGCAGCTAATAGTCTAGGTATAGTGGACATGCTAAGTCCATCACACACACGCCATAATACCCAATATGGTATTGATTCCAATACACAACAGATGCCCTTCATGACAATAGGAGACAATCTATTAAAGATCCATTGAGATAGAAGACATAAATAGGATTGTCAAACATTGTCCAAGACCCACTGTTTCTTCAACGGCTACTGTGAGCTATTTGAAGAAAGCATGTAAAGGTAGAAATTACACACAAGAGGATATGCGCCTTATCCTCGATGGAATATTGGGACAAACATCCCCTTGGAATTGGGGTAATGTTGGGACCATATCCAACTTAGAAGCAGGCAACATTACTGCCACAAATTATAAATTAAACACAGAAGATGATAGGGACAATATGTGGAGAGAGGTCTCAGAAGAAATGGAATGAGCTTTCCAATCTAGATCCTCCCTCCCTACCGCAGTAGCCTGCAAGCAAAAGTCAGGAGAAACTGTGTTAGATTTTTGGAAAAGATTTAATGAGACATGGACACAAGAGGCAGGATTGACATTGCAAGACACCATGCATAGTCTACTGATTCAGACTTTCCTGTCCAATCTAAAACCCAGTGTCATGTTAACTGTAAAACAGATGATTTCTGAATGGCCCACTTGTACCAGAGAACAATTTCAATTAAAATTGACTGAGAAAGATGCTGCCGGATGTCTAGAGATACCCAAGGCGGTGGCCACTCATTTTCAGGAAGATCCTTTTCCCCACACAAACCCGCCGTACAAGAGAAGGGGGGGTTTCAATAACCGAGGCAGAGGCCGGTTTAGGGGAAGAGGGAGGAATAATAGGGGACGGGACACGGGTTGTTTCAACTGTGGGGCTGAGGATCATTGGAGAAATCAATGTCCATATGAAACTCAGGACCACGCCCAGCATAGCCCCTCCCCAGGCCAACCACAAAGGGACCTCCCACAGCAGAATGTGAGGTTTCCTATCTCTTGGCAGACACAATCACAAAATAAATGAAGGTGCCCAGAAGGTGGTATCCCAGCATTCCCGCTTGTCTCTCATTCTTATAAGGAACAACCCCTTGTATCCTTACATATACAGGGCAAATTAATCCCATTTTTGTTGGACTCCGGGGCCACTCGTTTGAGTCTGAGTGAGGATTATTATAAGGGAGAGGTAATGAATGCTGAACCTTCCATGGGAATAAATGGGATACTGACCAAGACTTATAAAACACCGCCTCTTCCAATTTTTGACCCCATACAGGGAATCACTCTGCTAGATCACTCATTCAGAATCATACCCAATTGTACAGTTAATTTGTTAGGGAGAGACCTCCTGGGAGAGTTGAACATCAACTTGAAATCCACAAAGAGAGGTGGTATTGTGGCTCACTCTGCCAAAATGCCAATCATCCCTGCCATGACAATGATTACTAAAGAAGACCCCTCATTTCCTGCTGGAATAATTAATGACAAAGTTTGGGCAAAAAGTGCCTTGGATGTGGGATCCATTTCCTGCACTCCATATAAGGCCACACTGAAACCATGGGCTCAACCTGTGTTTCACAAACAATACCCTTTGTCAAAAGAAAAGGAGGAAGGAATAACGCCCATGGTGGAACACTTTCTCAAGGAAGGAGTTCTTGAAGAGGTGATTTCACCATACAACAGCCCAATAAATCCAGTTAAGAAGCCGGACGGCTCTTACAGATTTGTGCAGGACCTGAGGGCCATTAATGATCTTGTGATTCCCATTGCCCCAATAGTGCCTGATGTACCAACACTCATTTCCTCCATCCCAGCTGATGCTGAGTTTTTCACAGTGATTGATCTGACAAATGCATTTTTTTCAATCCCTGTTGCCAAGGAGACACGCCCAATTTTTGCGTTTCATTACAGGAGAAAGACCCTTGCTTGGTGTAAGTTACCGCAAGGGTATGTAGATTTGCCTGTGGTCTACTCTGTCGTCCTCCAGGCTACCTTAAAGCCATGGACTCCTCGCCATGGTTCAGTTTTGGTTCAATACGCAGATGATTTGCTTCTCTGTAGTGTTAATCGGGCAGCCAGCCAGGGGGATAGTGTAGATCTCATGAACTGGTTATATGAATGTGGTCATAAAGTGTCTAAGAAAAAGCTACAATGGTGTCAGAAAACTGTTGAATACCTTGGTTTTGTTCTCACAAAAGGTGAAAGGAAAGTCAGCCACAAAAGAGCTGCGGCTCTTATGGGTCTGCCCCGCCCATTGACCAAGAAAGACATGCTCACCTTTCTTGGTATGATTGGTTACTGCCGCCAATGGATACCTGACTGTTCCTACTATGACAACATTTTGAGACAAGCCACAGGTTCAGAAATGTCAGATCTTGTGAAATGGTCAGATGATATGTGCAATGCTTTTGTGTATCTGAAAAATGCTATGGTAATAGCCCCTGGTCTTGGTCTGCCCGCATATGATCAAATGTTTCATCTGTATGCTAGGGAAAATTGTAAAACTATGGCAGGGATCCTGGCCCAGGAGCATGGAGGAAAACTCCGCCCTGTTGCTTTTTTCTCAAAAATGGTTCCAGTACAGGTCCAAGGCATGCCTGCGTGTCTCAGAGCACTAGCATCATGCGCTATGGTGGTCCAAATGGCTACGTCACTCACTCTGGGACATGAGACCACCTTACATACCACCCACAATGTGTCTATTCTACTCAAGAATATACATACCCAACACATGTCAGCCCAGAGACTTAGTGGATATGAGGTTATACTGTTGTCAAACCCTAAGTTGAGAATAAAATATACCTCTCCCACTTCAGGTCCAGCTCCAATTTTGAATGCCTTATTAGGCTTAAAGGGAGAGCAGGATGAAGTTGTTCCACAGCATGATTGCCTGGAATTGATTCATCAGGACACCTCCCCAAGACAGGATATGTCTTCTGTGGCTCTTCCAGAGGCACAGAATGTTTTTGTAGATGGCTCTTGCTCGAGACCCACTGATACTGTTTACCATGCAGGATATGCGGTGGTGCAGTTGCCAGATAAAGTACTTGAAGCAAAACCCATCCCATACCAGTCAGCTCAGGCCGCTGAGCTGATAGCCCTTACAAGAGCATGTCAGCTTTTTGAGGGACAGGATGTAAATATTTACACAGATTCCAGATATGCGTTTGGCGTGTGCCACGATTTTGGAATAATTTGGGAAAAGAGAGGAAAATCCATCTCACATTCATCTCTGGTGAAGGCTTTACTCAAAGCCATACAACTGCCAAGATCCCTTGCTATCCTACACTGTAGGGCACACACAAATGAACAAACTGATATTGCAAAGGGAAATGCTCTAGCTGACAAAGTAGCAAAAGAGGCGGCCCTTACCCAGCCTGCCATGATCCAGATGCCAATGCTCACCCCTGAAATGCCACTGTTGGATCAAACATTGCAGGATTTACAGACATATGCTACCTCAGAAGATATTAAGCAGTGGAATGCAGCTGGTGTGACCAAAGATCCATAAACTGGACTTTGTGTCACAGAGGGGAGACCATGCATTCCAAAGGCTAGTGCACCTCTGTTCATCTCACAGTATCATGGAGTAGGTCACAGGGGATGGCAGGTTACATGTGAACTGCTGGATAATGATTTTTTCATTCCTGGCCTTCCCTCTTTGGTAAAATCTTATGTGTCTAGATGCATTACATGCATAAGGAATAACCCAAACAATCCTCACAAGTCACAAGGCAAGACATGAACACCTGACATACCCATCAACACCTTTTACCCACCTACAAGTAGACTTTACACACATGCCAAAGGTAGCAAAAAAGACAAGAATATCTTTTGGTAATTGTGGACATGTTTAGCCGCTGGGTAGAAAACTTTGTAACCACAAAAGAAGATGCCCAAACTGTAGTGAGGATCCTCACACGGGAAATTATTCCCAGGTGGGGATGTCCACTCCAGATTAATTCTGACAACGGTCCAGCATTTGTGGCCAAGGTATGTCAGGAATGTCCCACTCCCTGGGCCAGACAGCCACTCATGGTAGAAAGAGGGGATTTGGAATTGATTCAGGAGGAATATGTGAGAAAACGTATTGAAACTTTGGACAAGGTTGAAAGAAATGTTGCTCGCACCTTTCCTCTTTCTTCACAGGAACCAACTCACTCTTTCCAAGTCGGGGACCGTGTGGTGATACAAGCCCTCCATAGGAATCGGAAGCAAGAGTATCCCTTTGGGCCCCCTACTTCTGTGATCGCTGTCACCAGGACCGCTGTCCTGACTGAGGATTCCAAGGCCTGGATCCATGCCAGTCGTGTAAAAAGGGTGAACCAAGCCCCTAAGAAGCAAGACAAAGACACAGATACAGAAGAAGAAAAAGGAAGTGAAGCCGGTGTAAAAGTCTTTGAAGAAGATGACCTTTCTGATGCTCTCACAGAACTCTGGGCAGACATTTTGCTTCCTCATACTAGCAACCCTGACTGTGTTCCTCCCAGTATGGACAATAACTAACTGTATTTATCACCCAGATGATTATGGAGTGATTAAGAGTATATGTAATACCCCCATCCAAGCTAATGACCCAGATAATGCAGAACCAGTGCACACACAAAACCATAGTACACAACATTCTAGTGTCAGAAAGAAACGAGGTCTAACCCGCACTAAGAGAAGGATGAGAAGAATGTCAATACAAGATAAGGGATGGGGGTTACAGGAAACACCAGTCTTGACTACTGAGGATGTAAATCAGACCATAGTGTTTACTCTGACTAAAAACCAGGTGTTTGACCCGACTAAAGTTACTTATGATATTGGACCTTATAATGTGTACATGTGTGGGAGGAATAAGCCCTGTGGTTACTGGGAGAATATATGGTGGACAACAGACCCTCATAAATGGGAGACCCAATCAGCTAGAATTCCCCTAGAGGACATAGGCACCTATCAAAGAATCTCTATAGCAAAAGGCCAAGGGAATATCATTTTCACAATAAGGAACCCACAGGTCAGAGATAGTGGGGAATATAGGTTGGGAATAACTGTGTCAGGAACAGACCCCTGAGCCAACCTCATATTACAGGTAAAACCCTCCCCAAGAGTCCATGTCAATACCATAGACAATTCATTCCCCAAAGTTAGGGATCGACTGGATAATGAGGTGACAGGAGTAGTGATGCAATCAGAAGACAGATTAAGCATTGAAACTGGTTACTCTGACAAAAATGAATGGATTGAATGGGTGAGATGGACCACTAAGAGCAAGGGACAGGGAGACTGTGTTTCATGTGCCAATCCCCGCCCCCTACTTGCCACAGTTCCTTTGTTAGAAGAAGAAACTAATATGTCCTGCCTAATTAGAATGTATAAAGATAACATCACTGAGAAGGAATGTTCTGATTTTGTTAAGAAGTTCCCTGTTACCGGATTACGAAATTTACCTTTGGCCTCTAAACCGGTACCAGGAAATTTCACCTGCTTTGAACATGATGATGCTAAGGGTAAAGATTTAGGTACATTTCCACCTAATTACTGTATTAAGACCAACCGCACCTCCGCAGAAGGCTACCGGAAGGAATGGTTTCAGGACCACCGGCAGCAACTGTCAGATGTGTGGTGGCTGTGTGGAGATATGAGACTCAGAGCCAGACTCCCCAGCAGATGGAAGGGAAGCTGCGCTCTGACCCATCTTCTCATGCCTTTCTTTATGATCAAAGTAGAAGATGGGATAAGAAGCTTGCCCATCTTGGAAAAATCCAGATCTAGAAGGTATAAAAGAAATGCACCCAGTGGTTCCTTTGACAATAGAGTTTACATAGATGCTATAGGTGTACCAAGAGGAGTCCCTGATGAATTTAAAGCTCAGGACCAGATTGCTGCAGGATTTGCCTCTATTGCTATATGGGTACAGCCTAACAAAAATGTGGATTGGATTATTTACATTTATTATAATCAACAAAGGTTTGTTAACTATACTAGAGATGCTCTAAAGGGGGTCTCTGCCCAACTTGATGCAACATCCCTTACTGCTTGGCAAAACCGCATTGCTCTTGATATGTTATTAGCTGAGAAAGGAGGGGTATGTAAAATGTTTGGTTCCTACTGCTGTACTTTTATCCCCAATAACACCGCTCCTGATGGAAGCATTACTAGAGCCCTTCAAGGCCTCCAAATGTTGTCTGAAGAATTGGCTGAAAACTCAGGAGTAGAAAATCCACTAGCTGGTTTATTTGAAAATTGGTTTGGTAAATGGGGAACCCTGATGAAAACTATGCTGATTTCCATAGTAATGGCTGCTGCAGTATTAACTCTGTGTGGTTGCTATTGTATCCCCTGCATCCGAGGTTTAATGCAGAAACTTATTGACGCCACCATTACTAGAACCATGTGGAATCAGTATCTTGATAAAGGACCTACTAAGGGCCCCAGGTACCAACCTGTAAAAAAGGTGTAAGGTCACGTGCGTGACCTAAGAGGGGGTTTGAAGGAATCAGCCTCTCAGCATTACCATACCGCCATTTTGTCTCTTAGCCTAAGCTCTGCCATTTTAAGATAAGTATCCATTTTAAAACTTAGTCAGTACTTAAAGATGAATTTGTGTTTTAAGACTGTTTTTTACTTTCGATAAGAGCCTAAGGTTCCTCTTTTCCCTTCAGGTGTAACTTCCCTTTTTCTTTTAGCTAGCACAAGACTGAAAGTCTGCGGTTGGATATATCCTGTTGCAAGATTATTAATAATTATAGCCAATGTTAAATAGGGAAATTGTCTACTTTCTATACTGAGCAAAATTTCATGTTTGACGCACTTAATAATAATTTACATAAATGCCAAATGATTGGGCATGACTGACGTATGTAATATTCTGATTGGTTTATGCATATCTGACAATTGATTGGTTCTTCTATTTCCATGCATTGTTTTAAGTTTCATATATAAGTTTAAACACGGAAGAATAAATTCAGTTCCTTCTGAGATACCACCTTGTGTCTGTGTGCATTTCCTGTGTCTCAGAGGGGGCTCCGGGCCTGAGGACAGACACTGATCAAGGCCAGGGACTGACGGGGGTCAGTGGCTCGAGAGGAACGAGAGTCAATTCCTTTCAGCTACAAAAAGCGTTTACAAGCTGTGATACTTGCCAAAGGGGGCAGTACAAGATATTAACTCTGCAGGGTGCCCAAACTTTTGCAGATGCCATTTTTTTGTTTTCTGTTATTTTGAAAGTGTAAATGATGGAAATAAAATCTAACTTTTGTTGACATATTATAAGAATGTCTAATCTGTAATTTGATGCCTTTTGGAGATTTTTCCATCTTTCCTTGGCTTCTTTATGCACATTAATACAAATATTTAGCTGGGGTGCCCAAACTTTCGATCCCCACTGTATATACCATGGTTTGTGGACTCTATAACTTTCCTACAGACTAATAATATACAATAATTTGGGTTATTTTCACTAAAGAAATGTAGCAGAATACATTTTGACCTGAATTTGTGAAAAAAGGTTATTTATTTAAAACATTTTATAACAGAAACAAAGAAAAATGCGTGGTTTTTTTTTCAAAAGTTTGTGTTTTTTTGTTTATTTAGCAAAAAAAAACTCAGTGGTGAATAAATACCACCATAAAAAGCACCTTACAGCATCTGTCTCCATCCTGGGGATAATGGGATCCTGCCGACATTGGGGATCCCTGTAGACCTGCTCCGCTGCCTGGAGCGGGGAATCGGGTTCTGTTTGACCCCCATCCGTAGAGCTGGAGGTTCACGGCCTACGTGGCTTCCGAGAGGGGCCACACTATATGCCACGGCTCATATATCCCCTCCCCTCGATGTGCTAGTGTCCTGCGATACCATGGGCAGAGTTGCTTCCCTCTGATGTGGGTTCAGTTTCCACCTAGTTTAAACTTATTCAGTAATATTCAAGAAAATATTTTTCCTAACAAATTCATTCAAGACCATATTGCAAAAATGAATACACCTCAATGAAAGTCTTAGACGCAAAGCTAAGTTTTAGACAATAAAATCCTAATTAACAAGAATTCAACTACAGGTGAGTCTAAATATTCATTAAACAGGTGTACAGCAGTTGATTATAAAAGGGCATTACTTAACAAAGAAAACCCCTCCCATTTCATGCTGTCAGCAATGGCACCACATGGAAGAGAAATGTCACAAGGCCTGAGAAAGAAAATAATTTCTTTACACAAGAAAGGTGAAGGCTACAAGAAGATCAGCAACACTTTACTTATCAGTCAGAATTCTGTATCAAAAGTGATACAAAAATTTAAAAAATATGGAACTGCAACCATCTCACAGAGACTTCCAGGCTGTCCACGGAAGTTGACACCTCGACAAGAGCGTCTTCTGATGAGAGGGGTTAAAGAAAATCTCCATGCAAGTTCATTGCAGTTGTCTAAAATAGAAAGCAAAAACTGGGGCAATTGTTTCCTATGACGCAATATGGCGTATACTGCAATGGCATGCATAGGAATGGCATGCATGGGTGTCATCCACATAGGAAACCTCTCCCATGCACAAAAAATCCTGCCTAGAATTTGCCAGGGAGCATACTCAAAAAGAAGACTACTGGGACTCTGTACTCTGGAGTGATGAGACCAAGATAAATGTTTTTGGAACTGATGGCTTCAAAACTGTACGGTGTTGCAAAGGTGAGGAGTACAAAGAAAAATGCATGGTGCCTACAGTGAAACATAGTGGTGGCAATGTCCTTCTGTGCTGCCGCATGAGTGCTGCTGGTGTCGGGGAGCTGAATTTAATTCATGGTATCATGAATTCACTGATGTACTGCTCTGTATTGAAAGAGAAGTTGTGCACTTTTCCAACATGACAATGATCCAAAACACACATCTAAGGCCACTGTTGCATTTCTGAAGAACAAGGTGAAAGTGATTCAGTGGCCAAGTATGTCTCCTGATCTGAACCCAATCGAACACCTATGGGGAAATCTTAAAAGACAAGTTGAGCATCACTTTCCATCCAGCATCCAGGCTCTAAGAGGTTGTTCTCGAAGAATGGAAAAATGTAGATGTTGCAATGTTGCCAACTTGTTCATTCCAAGCTTAGAAGACTTGGTGCTGTCCTTACAAATCATGGAGGTCATACAAAATACTAGATATAGTAGTTTTTGTTGTGGGGTGTATTCATTTTTGCATCAACTAATTGGAGTAAAACTGAAGATTTTGTAATCTACGTTATACTATTAACCTTACTTTCATGTAATGAGCAAAACAAATGTTACATAAAACTCAGTTTTGCCAACATTTTGGAAATTGTTCTTGTGTTGAGATGTTGAATAAAATCTTACTTTTCAAAAGGGGTGTACTCATTTATGCTGAGCACTGCATATATGGAATGCCTTTAAATTCTCAGTAGCACATAATGGTGTGATTTTATATAAAGTTTTATTACAGCCCAGTAAACATCAAATAGGAAAGTCCAACAGTTACTTATGGTGTCATTGAGTAAAAATGACAATTTTCAATTACGGAAGGTGTTGTGTAGTCTTTACTCAGTATGGTCTATAACTGAAAACAACCCTCAACAAAGAGCAGAGCCCACAACCCCAACTACCATGGCACTTTGTTGCCATTTTGGTTTGAAGGTCACGCTGCTGACAATAAACTGTACATGAATCCATGTTTCTAGGAAGTAGCAGAAGTCCATGGCCTTATCACACTGGTGTCCCTGTTTTGGCTCTCCTCACTTTAAGCTCCTTTTGGAGCTCATGATCAGATTCCCGTAATCTCCCAATGTCCAGCATGGGCTCTGTTAAAGGCTTTCCTTCTTTCTGCAACTGAGCCAGAGCAATAGCCCTCAGTAGTGGTGGGTATGGCACATAGCGGACAGGTTCTGGCTCCGGCAGAGGGATAAATTGCTTGAAGTTCTCTTCTTCATGCCGTGGTATAAGACGCCAGTCATGGTACATGACTTTGCTGATCTCCTGCTCTTCAGGCACGGTTTTACCTGGGTGAATGAAGAAGATGACCATCAATATAAGATCATCAAGTCACTCTACCTAAGATAGGCTCTGCTTATGATCCTGGATGAGAAATACGCTATATGGCCAAAGCTACAAGGACCCCACTCCAAATAATTGAGTGAATGTGTTTTAGTGAAGGGTACTGTTCATTCTACAATTCTCTAGCATACAAAGACATTTAGATTTGGATGTCAAGCCTACTACACACGGGCCAAATGTCGAGCGGTATTTTGGCATCTTCCAATTTTTATTGGATATTTGGCCCGATGTGGTAGCCGGTCTGTCAGAAGCCAGACGTTCGGTCGGCTTCTGTCAAAGAGGCATGATTGAAGAAGGTCTGCTGATCAGCTCCTGATCAGTGCTCTCAGCCAATGGCTGACAGTGTTGACCGAAGTGTTCTGTCCGGGATGGGGGGCATCCCTGTCAGAACCCAATAGCACAGCAGGGGAGCTCGCTGTACCAATATCGGATCATTAGTATACTATGACATACAAAGCCATCCACAACACTGCCCCAATTTACATATCTGATCTTATCTCTATCACCCAAACCGTACTCTTTGCTCCTCGCAAGACCTCCTACTCTCTAGCTCCCTTATCTCCTCCTCCCATGCTCATCTCCAAGACTTCTCCAAGGCATCACCCATTCTCTGCAACTGCCTACCCAAATCTATCAGACTATCACCTACTCTACTTACCTTTAGGCGATCATTAAAATCTCTCTCTTCAGGGAAGCCTATCCCGCCCTCTGCTAATACTGGAATCCTCTATGCTTCCAACCACTCCATCCCCCACAGTTTTACCTATTGTACCACTCACCCCTCCCTCCTAGATTGTAAGCTCCAAGGATCAGGGCCCTCAATTCCCTCTTGTATTGAACTGTATTGTTACTGTATTGTCTCCCACTATAATGTAAAGCGCTGAGCAAACCATTGGCGCTATAAAAATCCTATATAACAATAATAATTAGTACAGTGGCTCCTCCTGAGCTGTCCGTTTTTTTTCTCATTCAGTGTGTACCAGGCTTTAGTGCAAATAAAAAAAGTATCATGGACAATACTCGATTGTTCCTAAAGACATTCAGACAATTACAATCTGGTGGCAATTGTTCAATACGAATACCCTTAATTAACCTGAGATGTCCAACAAACTCATATGGGTTTGATGGTCAATAAATGTCCGCAAATCGTTAACCATATAGTGTACTTCACTCTCTTTCTTAACTACCTGCCGACCGCAGATAGCCGAATGACGGCTTCACTGCGGCCGGCCAGTTCTGAGTGGACGTCATATGACGTCCCCCCAGAACGCGCTCTCCTGCGCGCCCCAGGGGGCGCGCACCCGGCGATCTCCGTGATCGCTGTGTCCTACAGACACAGCTGATCACGTGATGTGGTAAAAGGCCAATCACAGCGCCTTTTACCACCTGATCAGCGGTGTCCAATGACACGCTGATCAGAGGGAAATGCAAGTGCCGGTTCTCGGCTGCACTTTCCTCACGCTGTCAGATCGTGAGGAAAGTACTGCCGAGAACCTGCAGTTGTCAGAGCGGGGATCGGCACCGATCATCAGGGCACTGATGATCAGTGCCCTGATGATCGGTGCCCAGCAGTGCCACCCGCAAGTTCCGCCCACCTGTGCCCAGCAGTGCGCCCACTAGCTCCGCCCACCTGTGCCCAGCAGATCACCCACCTGTGCCCAGCAGTGCATCCACCTGTGCCACTCTGCAGTGCCACCTACCTGTGCCCAGAAGTGCCACCTACATGTGCCCAACAGTGCCACCCACCTGTGCCCACCCACCTGTGCCCACCAGTGCCACCCACCTGTGCCCACCCACCAGTGCTGCCCACCAGTGCCACCCACCAGTGCAGCCCAGCAGTGCTGCCAGTCAGTGCCACCAGTCAGTGCCCAGGGGTTGTGCCAGTCAGTGCTGCCAGTCAGTGCCCAGCAGTGATGCCAGTCAGTGCCGTCTATCAGTACCCATCATCAGTGTCACCTATCAGTGCCACCTATCAGTGCTGCATATTAGTGCCGCCTATCCGTGACACCTCATTAGTGCTGTCTATCAGTGCCGCCTATCCGTGCCACCTCATTAGTACTGCCTATCAGTGCCCTTTAGTGCTGCCTATCAGTGCCCATCAGGGCCGCCTATCAGTGCCCATCAGTGCTGCCTCATTAACGCACATCAGTGAAGGAGAAAAAAATGCCTGTTTGAAAAATGTTATAATAGAAACAAAGAAACTTTTTTTTTTTTCAAATTTTTTGCACTTTTTTATTTATAGCACAAAAAGTAAAGCGCCCAGTGGCGATTAAATACCACCAAAAGAAAGCTCTATTTGTGAGAAAAAAATTATCAAAATTTCATATGGGTACAATGTTGCATGACCGTGCAATTGTCAATCAAAGTGCGGCAGCGCTGAAAGCTGAAAATTGGCCTGGTAAATAAGGGGGTATAAGTGCCTGGTAGGCAAGTGGTTAAACAGCTTAGTTCATCAATTACTTTTCTACACTGTTTACCAAACTATTCACTGCAAACTCTACAAAGAATTAAAAGGAAACAATAGGGGTTATCTACTTAAACTGGAGGGTGCAAAAGCTGGTGCAGCTCTGCATAGAAACCAATCAGCTTCCAGGTTTTGTCAAAGCTTAATTGAACAAGCTGAAGTTAGAAGCTGATTGGCTACCATGCACAGCTGCACCAGATCCTGAATGCTCCAGTTTTAGTAAATCTATTCCTATGTATATGTGTAAGAATTTATACTAGAATTTGGAAAATTAATATAATGAGTTAGTTTGGCCAATTATTTTTTTTTTTCACATTTCATAACCCCTCATTTGCTGTGGCTTCAGTTTGTGTTGCTTGCCTATGAGTAAAAGGTCGGATGTTGCAATCAAATTTTATGGCATACTCCCTTTCAGATGCTATCATTTGAAGGCTGCACTGGGTTCTAAGCAGTCCTGCCAGAAAGACTTGCTTTTTTTTTTTTTCTTCAATAAAGTCATCTGCAGACAACAGGATCTATGAAAACAGAATTATATAACAAAATGCATCCACAAGATTCCTCTACGTTGATATGTTCCCTCAAGACTAGCTGGACGGGATCATCAGAGAGCATGTACGCACGGTTTTAAGCAAACTCCCACACCCCTTCCTTTATAGAAAACAGTATTTTAGATGTCATCCAGACATTTTTACCACCAACCTTAATTATTAAACTAATTGTAAAGGATTGCTTTTTATTTTTTTTTAACCACTTCCTGTCCAGATGTTGTATATAAACGGCCAGACGGTGGCAGTACAGGGTCGGGTAAACATTTATAAACAGCCTCCCCGCCCCCTGCTTGTGCGCACTCCCTGGGAGCACTGTGATCTAGTGCCCGCTGTGTCCTCCGGACACAGTGGAACACCGATCGTCGTATGGGACCTCTGTGCAAGGTACCGATCATGTAATCACTGATTGGCCAATCAGTGATCACATGCAGAGTATTAAGCAAGATGTTACTTCTGACATCATTGCTTACTACGTGTGAAATCTGTGAATGATCACAGAGGTCACATGGTACAAAGCTATTCACAACAGCCTTGTACCATGTGACAAGCTGTGACCAATCACAGCTCACACAGTAGTTCTCAATGGCTACAAGAATGCAGCCAGAGAGAAGGAGCAATGATTGCTTTTATAGCCTTTATGGGTGTAAAAGCAATCAGTGTAAAAAAAAAAAAAAAAAAAAAAATCTTCATCACCCCCCACAAGTAGTAGTGTCACCATGGTGACACTGTACTGCTAGGGCGACAGTATGTTAAAATAATAATAATAATAATAAAAAAATAAAATAAAAATGTACAAACAAATGTTTAAAAATTATAATTTTGGTTATAAACTAATTTGGGTTATTTATTTATTTTTTTTACTAAAAAGATAAACGGAATAAATTTTGGCCAAGATTTACGATGAAATATTATTTGCAAACTTTTGTAAGAAAAACACTTTTTTTCAAAATTTTGGGACTTTTTCATTTACATAGCAAAAAAAAATCTGAGTGGTGAATAAATACCACCAAAATAAAGCTTTATCTGTTTAAAAAAAATGCTAAAAAATTCATATGGGTACAGTGATGCATGACCGCGCAATTGTCATTCAAAGTGTGATAGCACTGAAAGCTGAAAATTGGCCTGGACAGGAAGGGGGTAAAAGTGTCCGGACTTGAAGTGGTTAAATAACAAACATGTTATACTTAACTGCTGTGTGCAATGGTTTTGCACAGAGCAGCCCCAATTCTCCTCTCCGTGAGTTCCCCTGCTGGCACTCCTGGCTCTTTGCCCCCACCGAGTGCCCTCATAGCAAGCATGCTTGCTTCCGAGCTGGCTCTGTGTGTCCATAGACGCACAGAGCGCGGCTCCTCCCTGGCTCTGATTGACAGCAGTGGGAACCAATGAGGAGGGAGAGAGCCAAGAGAACGGCTGCTCCTGTGCACACTGCTGGATTGAGATTGGGCTCAGGTGAGTACAAGGGGAAGCTACATGCAGAAGGTTTTTTTTACCTTAATACACATTAACTTTCCCTTAATAATTTCGTTGAACTAAAATATTAACATGGATTTCTATTAAACTTTTTACAGTATGTTTTTGGTCTGTTGCTTTTTTTTTAAATTTGTAATGACATTTAATGTACCAGGACCTACCGCGATATGTTAAATAACCCCAGGCTTGCCCATGGTCCATGTTCTGGAAGACACAAACACAAGTTAAAATATGTAAATTAAGATTAAAGAATGAGCACACTGTTAACAAAACCTAGCTAGTTTCATATATTATTTAGGAAAATCAAGCAAGTTGGCAAACATAACCTTTCAAATTTATCCATCCTCCTTCGGTCACCTTAGGTCTTCAGAGTTCTTCAGTGGTATTCTAGAATCCTGCAGCTATCTTCACTGGAGTACATCAAAGAAAACACCCCTTAAACCTCTTTATGTGTGCGTGCTCTTAGCTGACAGTCTTTCAATAACAACTCTAAATTATAATCTGTCCCTATCATAAGTATACACTGGAGGTTTAACTAAAGTTCTGCAAGATGTAGCTGGTACATCTATCATGAAATCAACAGCTCTCAGTTTGTGCTATCTAAACATACACTATATTGCCAAAAGTATTGGGACACCTGCCTTTACACACACATGAACTTTAATAGCATCTCAGTCTTAGTCCGTAGGGTTCAATATTGAGTTGGCCCCGCCCTTTGCAGCTATAACAGCTTCAACTCTTCTGGGAAGGCCGTCCACAAGGTTTAGGAGGGTGTCTATGGGAAGGTTTGATCATTCTTCCAGAAGCACATTTGTCAGGTCAGGCACGAATGTTGGATGAGAAGGCCTGGCTCACAGTCTCCGCTCTAGTTCATCCCAAAGGTGTTCTATGGGGTTGAGGTCAGGACTCTGTGCAGGCCAGTCAAGTTCCTCCACCCCAAACTCAATCATCCATGTCTTTATGGACCTTCTTTTGTGCACTGGTGCACAATCACGTTGGAACAAGAAGGGAACATACCCAAACTGTTCCCACAAAGTTGGGAGCATGAAATTGTCCAAAATATCTTGGTATGCTGATGCCTTAAGAGTTCCCTTCACTGGAACTAAGGAGCCAAGCCCAACCCCTGAAAAACAACCCCACACCGTAATCCCCCCTCCACCAAACTTTACACTTGGCACAATGCAGTCAGGCAAGTACCGTTTTACTGGCAACCGCCAAACCCAGACACGTCCACTGGATTACCAGACAGAGAAACATCTCCACTGCTCTAGAGTCCAGTGGTGGCATGCTTTACACTACTGCATTCAATGCTTTGGATTGTACTTGGTGATGTAATGCCCGGATGCAGCTGCTTGGCCATGGAAACCCATTCCATGAAGCTCTCTACACACTGTTGTTGTGCTAATCTAAAGGCCACACAAAGTATGGAGGCCTTTAGCTACTTACTCTGCAGACAGTTGGCGACATCTGTACACTGTGCGATTCAGCATTCGCTGACCCCACTCTGTCATTTTACGTGGCCTACCACTTTGTGGCTGAGTTGCTGTTCTTCCCAGTTTGTTATAATACCACTAACAGTTGACCATGGAATATTTAGTAGTAAGGAAATGTCACGGATGGACTTACTGCACAGGTGGCAACCTATCACAGGACCACACTTCAATACACTGAGCTCCTGAGAGTGACCCATTCTTTCACAAATGTTTGTAGAAGGAGTCTGCATGCCTAGGTGATGATTTTATACACCTGTGGCCATGAAAATGATTGGAACCCCTGAATCCAATGATTTAGAGGGGTGTCCCAATACTTTTGGCAATATAGTGTATATACTGGAGCAGGGTGGATAAAAATCAATGATTTTTTTAAAAAAAATCTGATTTGTTTTTATTTAAATCTGATTTTTTTTATTTAAAATCGGATTTTTTTGAATAAAATGCTTTTTGAGAAAAATATATTACCATCCAAAGGTTATTCCATCATGAAATAAAGATTAGTTTTTTAATTATGTAGAATAAGGCTGTATATGTTTAATTTTTTTTGGTAAATAAATTCCATTACTACATTCACAATGTCATGCTCTTCCAGAGGTTTTTGTAAGATTATTGGGCAGTTTCTCTGCCTACAAGATATTATCACAGATGCTTGGTTTACTTTTGCAGTTCTCAAAACTGAATTTTACTCAGCGGAGATCACATGCCTCTTCTTCACAGCAAAAATGTTATAACATGAACAGAGTTAAGAAAAAGACCTTAATCCTAACTTCTACAAACCTATGAATACAGAATCAACCCCTTCACTGCTAAGTTTCAAGAAGTTCAGTGAATAGAATAGAAACAATATTTTTCTGATTGTTTGGAGTGGAATAGATCTGCACAAGAAGAAAGTGAAACTAAGTGTGAGGAGGAAGGGGCTGACAGTCTAAGTTTCTTAAAATATATATATTTTGTTTAGCCAAATTAGTTACCAAACATGGATGTTTGTTTAAGGAAATCACATATGCTGGAATGTTATTGTTTCAGTTGAATAAATCTATTTAAATTGTTATTATTAAGGTAATGATTATTTTTCTCCTTCCTAAGTACAACAGAAAAGTTGTCCAAATATGAATGATTAACCTATTAAACTGGGGATAAAAAAACTAATATGAAAAGTTGTTATTCTAAAAATCTTCATCTACTTGCATATTAAAGATATACCAGCAAGAATCAGTCTTTATGTAGAAAACTAGGATTTAAATCAAGCCTTACTGACTAGTGATTTAAATTGTGATTTAACTCAGTTTGATTTAAATCAAATCCACCCTGTACTGGAGTATTTGTTACATCTGAACCTATGTCACCATACAATAAATAATTTACTATAAGAATAGTGATATGTAGAACTGTAGGGAAAATTATGGCAATAGATCTAGGAAGGTTCTATGTATTATTAAAAGAGCAACCTCAATGACCCTTTACCATCCCTGTGTTCTATTTTTGTTCCCCTCCTATCTTGTTAGCAGGGTTACCTTCAAAATACATACTTACACATCCAGCTGATATAGTGTTGTCCTGGGTCAAACCACCGATCCACTGCAGCATTCCAGGTCTTGCTCCACCATCTCATTTACTTACAACATCAGGGGGGAACTATCTATTTTGGGTTCTTGTAGCTGGCCTCATGATGGCATGCATGTTTCACTTCATCAGGGGGCTGGCTGCAAGAACCAGAGCCTCAGCAAGCCCCCTGATGACGTGGCATTGTAAAGTACCCCAAGGCCTCCCTCCCTTGATGCACCAGGAGGGAAAAAAAAAATGAAATGAGGTTCCCATGGCATCACCACAGCCCCATATTACACATGACCCCACCTTGGCTTCTAGCCCACAAAAATGAACACAACATGCAGAAGACGTAAGAGGCAGGCAAGCAAGTGTGCTGTCTTGTCTACCATGTCCATGTGTGCAGTATCCTTAAGGGCTGATTCACACTAGAATGCTGCGCGGGTTTCGTGCACCGCATTCTGAATGCGCTGCCCTTGCGACCTGCAGTGGGTGTCAGTGCAATATTACTGACACAGTAAACACAGTGCATTGGCCCACACCACATTGCATGGTACAAAAGTACCATGCAATCCAGTTGTAGTGCGTTTACAAAAGTAGTGCATGCACTAATTTAGGTGCAGTGCAGTACAATTTCAGCCCATTTAAAATGAATAGGCTGAAATCGTACTGCACATAACTGCATATGAATCGTACAGGAACGTGCAGCGCATACCGGTGCGATTCCTAGTGTGAATCAGTCCTTAGAGTCTGATGAGCTTAAATACCATGGTGTGTATTCTGGCTAAGATTGTCAGCGCCACTTTCTACCCTCTCAATTTTGCAGGACGGCGGTCATGATCTTCTGAACTCTCCCTCACCTCAGCTCTGTAATCCACTTTGACCTTAGTAATATTCCAGTAGCAAGGCTCATCGAATTGCTCCAGCCAGGACTTCTTGGTCACCTCTATGTTCTTACATGCAGGGTTTACAAACAAATGGGGCACATTGAGAACTGGCTATATATATATATATATATATATATATATATAGTCTTTTGGCACAAGCTACCATTTCAGATTAGTGTTTGGCAGCTTTTTTGGAGGACCAGAAGAGGGTATCTGCAAGGTTAGGCCTTGTGTTCTTACATGTAGAGTTTACAAGCAAATTTGACTCATTGAGAGTTGGCACTATATAAATTGTCTTTTGGTGCTTGCTAACATTACAGATCAACTTTTTGCATCATTGCAAATCACACATATATGTCTACATTGCGTTGTTGATTGATCTCTTATTGCGCAGGTCTTCTCCAAGATGCAGGGTCAGAAGGTATGCTGGAAGCTCTGAGTTCAGCTGGGTATACTTACTCCTTAGAGCCACACTCTGTGCCATGGAGCATTACCTGGAGAAGAGAGATGCCTGCTGACTGGACATGTGTAGTAAGTTGTGATTGGAACAGACAACACGTTTTTGTATTAGAGCCGCTTATATTTAAAGTGGAAGGATCAGTCAACTCCAAACTGATATTTTAGTTCTTTGTAGGTGCTGCTGAGATAAAATGCCTGTTAGTTCTTTATATCTCCTGGGGATTCTCTTATTGAGATCTTTGTTGAGCATCACAGGTTTTCACAACTGATGTGGCCATTATGAGATGTCCCATTCTCTCTATTGGGTTTTCATATTTATTCTAGACTGCGGAAAACATAGCCAGAGCAAAGGTGGCCAGGAACAGTCATGGATTATAGCAGGAAGATCTCCCTGTAAGAGCAATCAAGATCTAAGAAAGAAACCTGGGGCAGTCTCAGTCTGCAAGACGTCACCTGCAATAAAATATCCATCTGAGAGGGTTAGTCCTATTTGAGGAAATCTGTACTATTATTATTATGCAGGATTTATATAGCGCCAGCAGTTTGCACAAAGGATGACAGTACAGTTACAATACAAATTAATACAGGAGGGATCAGAGGGCCCTGCTCAGTAGAGCTTACAATCTAAGAGGGAGGGTCAATTGATACAAAAAGTAATAACTGCGGGGGATGGGCTGATAGAGAAAAATACATGTACCGTTGCTAGGAGGGGGCAGGATAAGCCTCTCTTAAGAGATGAGGTTTTTAGGGATTGTCTAAAAGTGGACAGGGTAGGAGATAGTCGGACACATTGGGGAAGGGAGTTTCAGAGGATGGGAGTACCTTTGGAAAAGTACTGAAGGCAAGAATAAGAGGAGGTAACAAAGGAGCTGGAGAGCAGGAGGTCTTGGGAGGAAGGAAAAGAACTGGAAGACTGGAATTTTGAGACTAGGTTAGTGATGTAGCTGGGGGCTGAGTTGTGGATGGCTTTAGAAGTTGTTGTAAGTACCTTGAATTTAATTAGTTGAGTAAGCGGAAGCCAGTGGAGGTATTGTCAGAGAGGGGTGGAGGACACTGAATGGAAGCCAGTAGAGGGATTGTCAGAGAGGGGTGGAGGACACTGAATGGAAGCCAGTGGAGGGATTGGCAGAGAGGGGTGGAGGACACTGAATGGAAGCCAGTGGAGGGATTGGCAGAGAGGGGTGGAGGACACTGAATGGGGGCCAGTGGAGGGATTGGCAGAGAGCGGTGGAGGACACTGAATGGAAGTCAGTGGAGGGATTGGCAGAGAGGGGTGGAGGACACTGAATGGAAGCCAGTGGAGGGATTGGCAGAGAGGGGTGGAGAACACTGAATGGAAGCCAGTGGAGGGATTGGCAGAGAGGGATGGAGAACACTGAATGGATGCCAGTGGAGGGATTGGCAGAGAGGGGTGGAGGACACTGAATGGAAGCCAGTGGAGGGATTGGCAGAGAGGGGTGGAGGACACTGAATGGAAGCCAGTGGAGGGATTGGCAGAGAGGGGTGGAGGACACTGAATGGAGGCCAGTAGAGGGATTGGCAGAGAGGGGTGGAGGACACTGAATGGAGGCCAGTGGAGGGATTGGCAGAGAGGGGTGGCAGACACTGAACAATTGGTAAGAGCAAATAGGAGCTGTCAGTACTAAAGTCTCTTTTGGAAATTCTAGTTGCTGGACTATTATGCTAACCCAAAGGCTTTCAGTACTTTGAGTCAATAACTCAGATTAGATGAGCCGTTCTGATTTTTCTCTGGGTTCATTAGCTAAATTCTTGCCCTAGGTTGGAAGTAGAGATGAGCGAATCGAACCAGGCGAAGTGGAATTCGTTTCGAATTTCAGGAAAAATTCGATTCGTGCCGAATCCGAATATTAGCCAACTTCGGATGCACGAATCGAATTTTTCCCGATCAGCCGGCAAAAAGTGTCCCTGCAGAGAGCTCCACTATTTCTGACAGTTCTCTGACAGTTCCTTCACATTTACAGCGGTTGAAACATTGTATCTATTTGTTTCCATTTAGGATACAGATGTTTTTATTCGGAAACAGATACAATGTTTCAACCGCTGTAAATGTGAAGGAACTGTCAGAGAACTGTCAGAAATAGCGGAGCTCTCTGCAGATACACTTTTTGCTGTACTGGAATACTTCTTCTTTTCATTCTTCTTTTCATTCTTCTCATTCTTCTTTTCATTCTTCTTTTCATTCTTCTTCTCATTCTTCTTTTCATTCTTCTTCTTTTCATTCTTCTTTTCATTCTTCTCATTCTTCTTTTCATTCTTCTTTTCATTCTTCTTCTTCTTCTTCTTCTTTTCATTCTTCTTCTTCTTCTTTTCATTCTTCTCATTCTTCTTTTCATTCTTCTTTTCATTCTTCTTCTTCTTCTTTTCATTCTTCTTCTTCTTCTTTTCATTCTTCTTCTTCTTCTTCTTTTCATTCTTCTTCTTCTTCTTTTCATTCTTCTTTTCATTCTTCTTCTTTTCATTCTTCTTCTTCTTCTTTTCATTCTTCTTTTCATTCTTCTTCTTCTTCTTTTCATTCTTCTTCTTCTTCTTTTCATTCTTCTTTTCATTCTTCTTCTTCTTCTTTTCATTCTTCTCATTCTTCTTTTCATTCTTCTTTTCATTCTTCTTCTTCTTCTTTTCATTCTTCTTCTTTTCATTCTTCTTCTTCTTCTTCTTCGTTGTGCCCCGTGACTGCCCAAATGAGTGAAGTGTGCGGTGATTCTAAGATCGACGGCACTCATCTGCATGTCATACTGACTGACAGTATTATTTCTCTTCCCCAGCAGACTCCAAGGGCATTTAAATTAAAGGTACAGTGTTCTGCACTAATATAAAGGCTCTCTGAAGCCTAGAAACCCTTTTAATAAGTTAAATTCGCAGCGAATAAATTCGCATTGAATCAAATTTCTCCCGCAAATTCGGCGAATCAGCCGAATTGAATTTTTGAATAATTCGCTCATCTCTAGTTGGAAGCTCTGAATTTATTGATGCCAAAAATAGCCAAACAACAAACATTTTCAGGGGAAGGTCAGTAATGAAGGCATCCAGGCTGTGTCAGTACTGGTTTCCTTTATGTTATTATGTTAAAAAGAGAATAATACATTCTAATAATTCATATTTTATGAGAAAAGGTTTCCATTGTATTCTTTTTATGGCACCACCTTTGTGCACAAACAGCAAGCCACTGCACACAATGTAATTCTCACACACTGTTTTCTGTAATTCCTTTTACCTATATGCAGAATACATTTTTTAAACCTGAATGCCAAATGCTAAGCATGTATATAATGTCATCATGTAATCTGGTAAGTATTCAGTAAACTATAATCAATGTATCATAAAACTAGCATACAGTGTTAAAGTGGAATTTCACACAAAAGAGGGAGTTCTTCTTTTTTGCCGCCAACTCACCCCCCAACATGTTTGGTCATACGTTGTTACGTTACGGTCATACTGGGGGGGGGGGGGGTCGAGCGGGTATCTAGTTTTGACAGGTATCTGCTCCCACTTCCTCTTGGATCGCTTAGGCAATCCGAGTGAAACTTCGCCCAGGCGATCCAAGAGAAACTTCACCCCCACCCCCCTCTTAACCCGCAACATTTTGGGACACATCACAAGTCCCAGAAAGCTGCAAGACCATTCACAAAGTGCAGCTCAACTTGTGCATGCGCAGTAGGTAGCTGGCTGTGAAGCTGTTAGGGCTCACTGCGCACTTCAATTAATAAACATGCTTGCACCGGGCTGCCAAAGACCAGTGAGTAACCAGCCCAGGTGAGGGCGGCACTTGATCCATGGATATCTAAATATCCTTATAATGAAAGTCAGTAGCTACAGTATTTGTAGCTGCTGACTTTTAATTTTTTGGGGGGACTTTGAAAATCCTCTGACTTGATATCAGCCTGCACAGGGGGCACTAAGACTGAGAGAGGTATTCTGAGCTTATCATGGCTAACACTGGGAGCAGCCTCCAAGGGTGGGAATCAGAGGGATGAGATCATCAGTATTGGGCAGGGTGGATAAAAATCAATGCTTTTTTTAAAAAATCTGATTTTTTTATTTAAATCGGATTTTTTTTTAATAAAATTTTTTTTGAGGAAAATATATTACCATCCAAAGGTTATTCCATCATGAAATAAAGATTAGTTTTTTAATTATGTAGAATAAGGCTGTATATGTTTAATTTTTTGGGTAAATAAATTCCATGAATCCATTCACAATGTCTTGCTCTTCCAGAGGTTTTTGTAAGATTATTGGGCAGTTTCTCTGCCTACAAGATATTATCACAGATGCTTGGTTTACTTTTGCAGTTCTCAAAACTGAATTTGACTCAGCGGAGATCACATGCCTCTTCTTCACAGCAAAAATGTTTTAACATGAACAGAGTTAAGAAAAAGACCTTCATCCTAACTTCTACAAACCTATGAATACAGAATCAACCCCTTCACTGCTAAGTTTCAAGAAGTTCAGTGAATAGAATAGAAACAATATTTTTCTGATTGTTTGGAGTGGAATAGATCTGCACAAGAAAAAAGTGAAACTAAGTGTGAGGAGGAAGGGGCTGACAGTCTAAGTTTCTTAAAATATATATATTTTGTTTAGCCAAATTAGTAAATAAACATGGATGTTTGTTTAAGCAAATAACATATGCTGGAATGTTATTGTTTCAGTTGAATAAATCTATTTAAATTGTTATTATTAAGGTAATGATTATTTTTCTCCTTCCTAAGTACAACAGAAAAGTTGTCCAAATATGAATGATTAACCTATTAAACTGGGGATAAAAAAACTAATATGAAAAGTTGTTATTCTAAAAATCTTCATCTACTTGCATATTAAAGATATACCAGCAAGAATTAGTCTTTATGTAGAAAACTCTGATTTAAATCAAGCCTTACTGACTAGTGATTTAAATCGTAATTTAAATCAGTTTGATTTAAATCAAATCCACCCTGGTATTGGGGGATTAAGTAAGAAAATTGTTACTCTACCGGGACCAAAGAAGAGAATTTTTACCAAAACAACAGCAAAATTATACAACAAGAACACAAACAGTAACACTAGCACTGTAATAATAATATGTTATGAGGCAAAAAGAAGTATGTGTGTGTGTGTGTGGGGGGGGGGGGGGGGGGGATAAGGAGTGCACATAAGACCTACTACAAATATTTACTCAGAATGGTGATATAATGCCAGCTATTGAGAGCTGCTATCTTGGGGTGTCCTCTCTTCCTCTTAGATTTGGTTCACACCTGCAGATGCAACCAAATGCAGGTGCATTTCCATGTGTGGCATGAATGGCAGCCTGTTCATTTCCATGGACTGCTCTACACACGAGAAACACAGAAATTAAGTTCCGAACTCTTTTCATTCAGCTAACACAAAAATATTTATGGATTTTCCAATCGCTGTTTTTATATTCCAGGATGGTCTGGATCTATGTAAAGGGAAAGAAGAGCAAATGCTGATTCTGGTGGAGCCTAGAGAATTTCTCAAGAGTGTCTTCTATTACATTCAGGTAAAATTTGGAAAGGTGAAGAACATGCAGATTTATATATATTCTGTATCTGCCACCCCTCTCTGCCAATCCCTCCACTGGCTTCCCATTGCCCAACGGATAAAATTCAAAACATTAACAATAACATATAAAGCCATTTATAACTCTGCCCCAAATTACATCACCAATCTTGTCTCCAAATATCATCCAAACCGTACTCTCCGCTCCTTGCACGACCTTCTACTCTCTAGCTCCCTTGTCTCCTCCTCCCATGCTCATCTCCAGGACTTCTCCAGAGCTTCCCCCATGCTCTGGAACTCTCTACCCCAATTTATCAGAATATCGCCTACTCTGCTCACTTTTAGGTGATCTCTGAAAACCTATCTCTTCAGGAAAGCCTATCCTGCCCTCAGCTAATAATGGAATCTTCTACTCCTCCTACCAGTCCATCCCCCACAGTTACTAACTTTTGAACCACTAGCCCCTCCCTCTTAGATTGTAAGCTCCAAGGAGCAAGGCCCTCCTATCCCTCTTGTATTGTTGCTGTATTGTCTCCCGTTATATTGTAAAACGCTGAGCAAACTGTTGGCGCTATATAAATCCTGTATAATAATATACTAATAATAATATAGGGACCCATGGGGCATATAGCTCAATATCCATGTGCCATATGTACAATAATTGCATTTGCTGAGGTCAATTATAATAGATGTAAAAAAAGGTTTACAGTATGTGTCCTAGATTTTTTATTTTTTTGTGCTTAAAGTGTTACTAAACCCACAACAGTAAAATCAGTCTGTATATGCAGTAAATCATGCTTGTTATACTCACTGTGGAACCTAAGGGGTTAATCCTCTGCACTGTGTAAAAATTATGTTTGATCCAGACTTCTCTGATCCTCCCCTTCTACTGCTGTCCCCAATCCATCTGCTGATAGAACAGAGCCTTGGAGACAAGCTGCACATGCACAGTTTGGTGTGTATTGCTAGAGACCTTTTTTTATTTTCTTGGGAGAGTGCATATATCCAGCACAGGGTCAATAAGCACTGTCCAGACAGAGGTTTAGGGGTCATGCAGCCTCATAAGTCAGTCGGGAGAATGAAAACTCCTCCTACCATCTTTATCCAGTACTCTGCTGGACATTGATAGAAGTCTCAGGACTGCTCTACCCGCTGATAAAATAAAAGGTACTTAGCAGTTTATATTTACTAAAATAATTATATTTCCATGTTCTATGTACTGTGGGAGGCCAGATATAGTTAATGCAGGGTCCAGGGTTTAGTAACACTTTAAAGTGGAGTTCTACTCACTTGTCAAAAAATAACTCATTAGCTACAAAAACTGCTGACTTTTAAAAAACAGCCATTTACCTGTCCCTCGGTCCTGTGGTGTGTCTCCCGCAGCCCGTTTCACCGGCCGTCCTGGATTCCAGGAGGCCAGCAGGCGGTCATGTATTCCAGGAGGCCGGCATCTTCAGTGTGGGCACCCAGCTGTGATAGCTTGCGGCTTCACAGCCGGGTACCCACTGCACATGCGCGAGTAGTGCTGCACTTCCTGAATGGTCCTGTAGTCTTCTGGGACCTGTCACGTGTCCCAAAAGACTACAGAGAGGGCGGGAGGACAACTTCTGTTTCCAATCGCCTAGGCAATCAGACCGGAAATGGGAGCAGGTACCTGTCAAATTTGGGCACCCAAAGGTGCCAGTCCTTAATGGGGAGCGGGGGAGCAGTCCTTAAAGCGGAACTTCACCTTTTGGGAGGAGCTCCGCCTTAAGGCTCAGTTTACATCTGTGCGTTTAACTGCGTTTTTATCAAGTTCCTGTGAGTTATGTGTGGATCAGTTTATTAATTTCAGTGGGCTTCCCTACATGTAGGAATCATGGTAAAGAAGCCCCTGACCCCTGTTAAAAATTATGCCGCATCAAAACGTACCCTGCATTTCAGTATGTGTGAAAACAGACGCATGGGAGTGCCATTAGGAGTTGATAAATACTACTACTACTAATAATAATAATTAATTAATTCAGAAATATTGGCACTGCCACGTGTCTGCCAAAGGACAGCCCTTTTGTTACCATTTAGTAACTTATATAAAGAGAAGTACAGACTCCTGTAGTGTTGGCTCTGAAGAAGAGGTTGTGTCCTCGAAACGCGTTAGCCAGTTGGTCATCCAGGGTTCCATCGTATGGACTCAGATGTTGTTTGGATCATACACCTTGTTCAGTTTGACATACCTGTGTTATTATGTCCATTGTGAGTATGATACCTATTTTTGTTTCTTTAATACATTATTTTAAACGATAATGCACTAGGTCGGTGCGCCCTTTTTCTGTTTCTCCATTTGTATCCAGTGTATTCGGACCACCCCGGTCTGTTGAGGGCAGCAAGCAGTGCATATTCCAGAAAATTCCAGAACATTCTTATTAGGTCTACTGAGTCCTTTCCTAGCGCAGGAGTAAAGTGTTTGTTGTACAGGATGTTTTGCGTCAGGAAAGCGCACAATTTTGTTCACAACCAACAGTAGTGTGAATCTTACCTTAGAGAGACTTGAAGTAGTAAAATGTTGCTAAATGTCTATGTATATTTCAGTTGTTTTCATTTTGGGAGATTATACGTGGAAGTAGTTTAATTACAAAGGAATATGTAAGAAAAGGCATGTACTGTAGATGGATATAGAAAAGATATGAAGTATACAGATAGAACAAAGGGGAAAACAAGGGAGTGATGCGAACTGAACCCACATTTTCTTCCACTCAGGCTTTAGATCACCTGAGCAGCCATTTTTTTTAATAACAACAAAAAGGTACTTTTTTTACTCAAAAGAATGTCATGGTAAAATGTTCCCATATTGATTCATGTGCTTTCTAATTTGTAATGATAGATCCGCTTTCATTGGTATTAAAAGCATGGCATGATCGGGGTGGAGGTTGTGTTTAATCCTTTCACTGGAAAAAACAAGCAAAGGCCTGCATCTGGCCCCCGGGACACAGTTTGGAGACCACTGCCTTAGTCTATAAGCTAATAGCCACTACGCTGATCATGAACTTATGGCAGAGTGGTACCTGAGACTCTCCTAATTCATGAAGGGCCACAATCAGCAGCTGCCGATCATAACCAGTGAAAACATTGCCAAAGTGGTCTGGGTATGTGAGGTGAAAAAATGGACATCGGGCCCAGCAGTGAAAAAGTTAATAACAGCCTTGTAAGATCTAAAGTAGCTGATCCCTCTCCATTCCTGGCTCCTGAAAACGCCATGACTCCGACCTCTGTGTTTGGAATAGATAGGAAGTGTTCTGGAAAGAAGATGACCTTGGCTGTTTTGGGGCTACATGATTATAGAAGGTAAGTTGGATTACAGACTGCAACTTTCATTAAAGAGGACCTTTCACTTTTGAAATAATACCATTAGTCTGATTCAAGTTAAACATTTTTATTTACATTTTTTTGTCCAAAAAACTTTCTGTTCAAAGCTACAGTGTTCAATAGTCAGTCTGATTTTAAGATGCAAGTCTGGTTTACAGATTGAAATTTAAAGCAGAACTCCATGTAAAATTTTACTTTCCCATGCAGTGGGGCTGTGCGCTGCATGGGAAAACTGCTCGTTTTGTCCAGGGGTTTAGTGGAAAAGCTATATATATCCCGTCCTCCGATCCTCCGGAAAACCACGCTCCCCCAAGTCCAGCGGTGGACTGTTCCTGCCATCCTCAGGCTCTGAGACGGTCTGTTGGCATGATGACGTCAGGAACAGTCCATTGACAAGACCGCTAGTATGCGGGGGGGGGGAAGCGGCAAGGACCAGTGTTGCGCTCTGAGGATCATCTGATTCGGTAAGTATATTTTCACTCTTATGACCCCTAGACAAAAACGAGCAGATGGCCCGTGCAGTATGGGCACAGCACCACTGAATGGTTCAAAAAACATTTTGCCCCGATTTCTGCTTAAAGGTTAAGTGTTGAAGGTGAGGTTGCACACACATTAATAAAATCAAAAATGTGCATTTATTAAAAGAGAAGTATGGGCTATACAAAGAGAAAATCTTCTACTCACCTAGGTTGATGCAGCATCAATCTGATGCTGCATCTGTCCCCCACCGGCTATCCACTGAGAATTAAGTGATCAGACACTGCTGATCGCTCAGTTCTCCCCTCCACTCTGAGAAGGGAGCAGTGATTGTCAGTGACTGGCTCTCTGCTCTGCCCCTCCAGCACTCACTGGAGTGATAGGCGGGGGTGGGAGTGGCTGGCTCAGGATATCAGTGGATTGCTGAGAAGCTGAGTCAGTTGCCGGTCCAGGATTCTGGGTGGATTCCAACCATGTGGTTAGGATCTTTCGGAGCCTGGACTGGCTCTGTGAGGTCAGAAAATGGATCACAGGAGTGCAGACCAAGCTGCACACCTATGATCCATAGGAGACGATTGGCAATGCTTCTCTTTTAAATATATGCATTCAGTCCTGCAGAGCATTGCAAGTGTAATCAGTGCATAGTGGGTGTAGTTCACAGGCACCTGCATTATTTACCCCAAGTCCTCAGTTTTTTGCTAAAAACCGTGCACTAACAACACCAGACTTCTGGTTCCAAAAGCTAACGTAACAAAGAGGTGGGTTCTCTTTTTATAGTAAGTAAAGTGCAGCACTATAAATAAGTAAATAAATTATAATAATGTCCGTATAAATGAATATTCTTATGGTGACAATCTGTGTGTAGAGTACCCACTATGGCGGTACTTCAGTGCTTGTGCTTTTAAAAGTGGGGTAAGAATACGCACTCACCAGATGCGTAAATAAATTACGCATATAGATCAATGATCGGAGGTCCCCTTTAATGAAGTGGAGTCATTGATTTCCTAGAGCTCACCCCTGAATCAAGATCTACCTTATTACACAGAGGAGGGAGTTCCTGCTACACAGGTTGCTACACCCACTCATCCCTTAAAGGGGACCTCTGGTTTACTGGATCCATATACCACCCAGAAGTGCCTGACATACCACCCATACAGAGGGAGGATATCTCTATACATGGCTTAATCCGCTTCCTTAAAGGGGACCTCTGATGATTGATTTAAATGCGTAATTTCTTTACACATCTGGTGAGTGCGTATTCTTACCCCACTTTTAAAAACACAAGCACTGAAGTACCGCCATAGTGGGCACTCTACACACGGATTGTCACCATAAGAATATTCATTTTATACGGACATTATTATCATTTATTTAATTATTTATAGCGCTGCACTTTACTTACTGTTTTGACTGAAGTTTTATTTGGTTACCTTTAGTGCATAGCTGCTGACGTTGAAAGCACTCACTTTTTTATTTATTTATTTGGGGTTCTCTTTTTATGCTTGAAGACGGAAAACACTGAGATGGTATAAGTGAACTGACTGAGCTTTAATAGTAAATGTTTTTTTGACCACCAGATGTCAAAGACTGTCGCGTAAGATGGAGAGACACTCTCTAGAGCCAAGCCTTTGCTATGATGAACAGCCAGAAAGCCAAGTGACCAGGCGACATATAGATGAGGTTGGTAGCTAATCTACATTTAAATACCAGTCCTCGGTTAAAGACTTCTCCATACATCATCTTCTTTAGTATCATCTTCTAGGATTAGTTTTGGAAACTAAATTTTGAATACAATTTTTTGTTTTAAGCAAGAGCCTAAAATGAATTTTGTTTTGCTACATAGTTCTTTTACTTTGCTGCATTGTGTCCTAAAGGGGGGGGGGGGACTATGTGACCCAGTGAGCTTATGCAATACATTTTTGTCTTAAAGTGGAGCTAAAGGCACACGTACTTACCTTAGTTCTAGTTCCAACAATCTGACACCCATAAAGTCCCTGCTCGGCGCTGTTCTCTTCTCCCTGGGTTCTTTTGGACCCTGGTTTTTGTTTGTTTTGATTGGCTGATGTGGGATGACATCACTCCCATACATGTGCAGGAGTGCAGTCATCCGGGCACGCTGGGAGTTTGCCAGTTTGTGCAGTTCAGTGTACATTCTACAGAGGACTGCAAATAGGCAGGAAAGTGTAACATTGCATTTTTTTTCTGCAATAAAAAGACTGCCTGTTCACAAATGTTTCTATTTTACATTTAGTTCCACTTTAAGTTTACATGTTCCAGACACCTCAGGTCCCATGCACACTAGACATTTAGCAACGAAGCATGAGATCCCAGCATCTTGATGCGGGCGGAAGGCAAAGGTTGCACCATCCAGCCTCACTGTCGGCAACTTGTAAAACTCTATGAGAGGCTGAAAGCTGCTGCGGCTGGACAGGCCTGGATGTTGCACTGAGTGTTCCTAATGTTTGTGGCAGTATCAGGGGTGGACTGACAACTCATGGGGCCCCCGGGCAATAGGGGATTATGGGGCCCCTGTGTCCTTGTCCAAACTCAAAAAAGCCTATGAAAAAGGTACCAGGGGCATCTCATGGGGCCCCCTACTGACCCCGGGCCCTCGGGCAGTGCCCGAGTTTCCAAATGGTCAGTCCGCCCCTGGGCAGTATGTGGCCAAGGATGAATGCTGGGAGTGCACACTGCATGTATTCTGGGTATTCGTTCCTGGGAACATACTGCCCTAAATGTTAGTACCACTCTGCGCACCATCCAGTCCCATCCATCCGCAGCAGCTTTCAGCCTCTCATAGATTTTTTCAGACTGTCAGCAGTGGGGCTGGATGGTGAACTTTTCATTTGCACCAAAATGCCAGAATTTCAGGCACGGGGGGCTAAACACCCAGTGAGCAATGAGGCTTTTATGTTGAAGCCATAATATATTTTTCAAACTAGCTTCTGGGGAGAATTTACTAAAGATTTGTCACTTTATTTAACCTTCCTGTGTAATTTACAGTAGAAACTGAGTTATTGTCAAAACTTTTTGCAAACTTACTGCCAAGTGGCAAGATCAGCCCTCTTTCTGATCAGTTTCAGAGCTGTAATAAGAATCTCAGACCTTCTCTGCATCAGTGGCCCCGGCTTAGGTGTTTTTTTTTCTTTTGTTTTTTTTTTTACTTTTTGTAGTCATGAATGTAAAATTATTTTGTAAGAAAAGGAGCGACCTTTGCATCTCTTTACAAGATCCTTTTAGATTGGGGCAGCACCTAAATATGGGCGTAACATGGTGCAAAAAGATGGAGTTGCCCTTTAACTCTGATTTTTCTCTAGTTTATTATCACTGTTAGGCATGCTGTCAAATCTAAATTTTAATGTGAAAGCATTATGTATATTCTAATAAAGTTTTCTCTGTGATGTCACCTTCTTTGATAACTGTTATCCTCCTCTGTGGAGGTAGGCACTTATCTTTCTACAGCTGTACCATGAGACCGAAGTCTTATTCTTGGATACATGGAGAGAACTGGGGCAACATGTGTGTGCTGTGACCAAGAGTATAGCTCAGCGCCCGTTCCGGTGAGTTCACAAAAAAGTGACTGGACAATGTAAATTCCTTGTGAGTGAAAGGTTATACAAGTGACATGAGCAGCCTTATAATCATTGCCCTGCTTTAATGGATTATTTAGATTTCTGTTTTTCAGCAAATCAGCATTTTCAGGTGGTATAAAGGAAAAAGAATTTACATTTAAAATGAATTGTCTATTTTGAATCCACTGAATGCCTACTAAATTATTTCCGTTTTAGGTGTACGCCAATAACCAAACTGCAACATCTTGAAATAACATACACTTAGAGCAGAGCTAAACCCTCTTGCCCTTTACAGCCAAGGAAGCTATTTTCTTAGCCTCTGTTTAATCATTTGACCTCTCGAAGGTTTTACCCCCTTCATGACCAGGGAATTTTTTTTATATTCACCACTGTGCTACTTTAACTGGCAATTGCTCAGTCATACAACACTGTACCCAAGTGAAATTTGAGTCTTCTTTTGGTGTTATTTTTTATTATATAAACAAAAAAAAAACCCAAAAAAGTTTGGGGAAATAAAACACAATATTTTCTACTTTCTGTTATAAAAAATAAAGAAATGTAAAAAATCTAATTTCTTCATAAATTTAGGCCAAAATGCTGCTACATGTCTTTGGTAAAGGAAAAATCCCACTAAGTGTATAATAATTGGTTTGTTTGAAAGTTATAGCATCTAAAAACTATGGTGTATATATACTGGAATTTACGCAGCTTTAACGCTGTGCTGGTGATCAGTGACTTACAGTTGGACTGTGATAGTGTGGTGGGCAATCTAGTGCTAACAGACCGTCACTGGGAGGTAAATTAAATGACACTGACATCACTAATACAGTGATCAGATATAATACTTTACACTGTCCCTGTACTAATTACACTGGCTTGGAAAGGGTTCACATCAAGGGGCAGTCAAGGGGTTAACTGTGTGCCTAACAAGTGTTGTATGTGTAATATGTGCTGCTTTTACTAAGGCCCCTTTCAGACGGGGTGGACCAGTCAGCGGATCAACTGTCTTCTATGAGCGGTCGAATGGAAAACAACCGCCTGTGTGTTTCCATCCAACTGCCATCCCATCCGATCCGGTGGACAGAAGGGGAATGGATCCCCATCCATCTCTTTTCGACGGATCAAATCGGATTGGATGTCGTTGGGTGTAAACAGACACATGTCCATTTACACCCGCCGCTCCATAGAGGAGAATAGAGGTTTCAATGGGTCCACCTGAAAAACGGGCAGATGGACCCGATCAGAACGTCTATGTGAAAGGGGCCCAAGAGATCTGGCTGTTTTTTTTCCCTGCTTTTCAGGGAGAAGAAACAGACAGATCGCTGTTCTGTGTACAGAGTCCTGTGTGTTTGTAAACACAGGGCTGTGTGCTGTGAATGGATACAGCCAATCAGCAGGTGTCAGCCATAAATCATTGGATGAAACCTGCTGACAAAATTGCACAGTGTCCAGTCTCAGTGGGGGTCAGCAGTGGGCACACGCATGCATGCCCCCAATTTTTCTTTTCTTTGCAGCAAACATTGAGGTCAGATGACCTATAAGTGATGGTGCAGCAAGGTGGACCGTGGTAAACAACGTTCTCTCTCTGTCTGCAGGTTGCACTGGGAGGCTCAGAGCTACTCCTTCTGCACCTCAGCAGGCACCTGGCGAGGGTGGGGACCCAAAGGATCGCTCACTGGCTTACCATTGGCCTGGAAGAGACAGATTCAGCAGTTTAATAGAGTCAGTCCAGCAATGGCTGCAACTATAACAGAGGCCTATCCTTCTCCACAACTCCTTATGCAGGTCAGTGTCTTTGTGTAATGTGTTTTCTGCCCAGGATCCACATGCAATGGGGGAGATTTACTAAAGCTGGTGCAGCTGTGCATAGTAACCAATCAGCTTCAATCTTCAGCTTGTTCAGTTATCCTTTGACAATAAAACCTAGAAGCTGATTGGCTACCATGCACAACTGCACCAGATTCTGTGTGCACCAGTTTTAGCAAATCTCCCCCACTATTTTTCACACTAAAGGGAAAGCTTGAGCATCTGCAGATATTAGACAGAGGAGTGTATAGCCATAGGGATCATTGGTCACTCCTATCAAAACAATGGACCATCTTCTAAGGCAGGGTCTCCAAACTTTCCAAACAAAGGGCCAGTTTAACCTCTTGACACATGCAAATGTGCGGCCTCCCGGTGTCTGGGCCTAGACGCTGAGCGGCCGCACATTTGCGTTCTATTAAAAAAACATATGTGCTGAGAGCACACGCCTGCGCACTCCCAGCACACATGTCCAGTACTCATGGAAAGGTCCCAATCTCCTCTTTCGATCGCGACCTTTCCCGATCATGTGACAGTGTGTCACGGCGGTCACATGACGCTAAACCCTGCCCCGCCTCCCGACTTCTGAAACCCTTAAAGGGCCAGGAGGCGCCGGTGCCAAGGGGTAATGTCCTTTAGACTTTCTGGGGGCTGGATTAGGAGTAAAAAAAGTCCCTGATGTTAGTGGGGAAAAGTCATTGACGCCATCTTTGGTGTCATTGGGAGGAAATTTGCCTCATCATTGGTATCAGTGAGATAAATTCTGTCCCATCTTTGGTGTCATTGGGAGGAATTGTGCCTCATCGTTGGTGTCATTGAGATGAATTGTACCCCATCATTAATGTCATATGGCCCTATTGTTAGTGTCATTGGGAGAAATTGTGTCCCATCCTTGGTGTCATTGGCAGGAATAGTGCCCCATCATTGGTGTCAGTGAGGGTAATTATGCCCCATTGTTGGTATCATTGGATGAAATAGTTCCCCAAGGGCCAGATAAAAGCAAGTAAAGGGCCGCATCTGGTCCCCGGGCCACAGTTTGGAGACCACTGTTCTAAGGCATGCCGTAGAAAAGCACATATCTGAAATTGACTGGAAGTAAGACATTTACTTAGTTACATCAAGCTGATGTACAGTATATATAAAAATAGACCTTGTTTTTTAATTGCTTGTATAAGATGGTTTTGAAATTTTACAATCTTTCCCAAAGCCCCTCTCATCTACTATTCCCCACTGACAGGTAAGCTCAGTGGCCAATAGGGAGGCACAGGAGCCAGGAGAGGGGGAGGGGGTGTCAACCCTCACCATTACTCTTTTAAGGCAATATTTGCATATTCGAGCACCCCAGAATATGGGGATCTCTGGTGGATCTGGAAAATATTAAAAGGAAAGTGCTTCAAGTATTTCTTAGACTTTACCATACTAGTCTGGAAGGTATTAAAAGGTAAGTGCTTCAAGTATTTCTTAGACTTTACCATACTAGTCTGGAAGGTATTAAAAGGTAAGTGCTTCAAGTATTTCTTAGACTTTACCATACTAGTCTGGAAGGTATTAAAAGGTAAGTGCTTCAAGTATTTCTTAGACTTTACCATACTAGTCTGGAAGGTATTAAAAGGTAAGTGCTTCAAGTATTTCTTAGACTTTACCATATTAGTCTGGAAGGTATTAAAAGGTAAGTGCTTCAAGTATTTCTTAGACTTTACCTTACTAGTTTAATAGAAACATACATTGATGCTGTTCTGTAATCATTATTACATCATATTAATGTATTTTTTTCAGTGTCAGCAGTGTAAGCACCATGTTTGGCTTGGTATCAGCCTGCATTCCCCTGTACAGCAGAGCTCAGAAAGGAGGAAGCACAATCAGCCAGGTGTTGCTGCAGTGCAAAAGGAGCATGCTGATAAAAGAGCAGTGATGAAGGGATGAGCGCAGTGTGCTGCTTCTCCTTTCATTGCCCTGACACAGGGTGGGGTGGAAAATAGATCTGTAAGTAAAAATGAATCCACAGCAGAGACAAATCAAGTCCCCTCCCCTTCCAGGCAGGGATGTGCTGTGAGGCAGAGCTGTGTAAATGGTAAGACCGGATGGACAGAAACACAAATCCTTTAGCAGGTAAATAAGCTCACATGTACGCATTTCATCTGTTCCGTATTAATTCTAGTAGTCGGTGTATAAAGCTGATGTTATTCAAAGAAAGTAAATTCTGTATCTTTTCTCTCTATCCAGGCATATGTGGCATGTAATACTGATAAAGAGAGACTATCTCTCCTCAGTAACCTGAGGGTACCACGTACTGGAGGTGCCACAGATGATATGGAGTATCCAGATGAAGATGTCACACAGTCTAATGACCAAGACCAGACAAGAGAGAGGCGCATTGGTCCTGATTTGTCACGACGCATCTGGCTGTTCATGACCTCAACCAATCCAGAACTGGTATTGGACTTAAATTCCTAGTACATAATCACTGGTGCTTTTGTACTGTTATTTGGCAGTAAAGTATTTATAATAAAAATATGTTTCCAATCATTGCAGTAAGGAAAATGTGCCTGTGTGTTTTAATGACTGGCTCATTCGCACCCTATGGAAAGATCTATAGTCACTTTAGATCAGTGGTTGTCAACGTATGAGATAAAGGGGGCATCAAATGTGGCCCCTGACATCACCAAAGGACCGCACATACTGTTCAATATATATAATGCTTGAGTGGACTGTCGGAGACTTCAGACTTTAATAGATGAAAATGAGGGCTAGAGAGTGTAGACGTGCCACATTTTGGGCTGGGGGTGTGCTTTTGAAGACAATAGAAAACAGGGAACACGTTACATGAAACTAGTAAACATCAATTCTATTGCCCCAATCGATGTTTCCACTATAGACCACTAAGGTCTGAGGGCCACACATCATATATGAAAGGGCCACATGCCTACAGTCAATAAAGTGGTACTTTAGCTAAAATAATAAAAATGGGCAAACAGGCAGGAAGTTTAATGCAGAAAAGACATGCTTTGTCTCTTCTGCACTGAAGTTACTTACCTGCTGATGATTTTTAGGTGACAGGTTCTCAGTCTAAAAGATGTCTCCTCTGTACTTCGCTGAGTGTACTGCAATGCAAATCGCACTGCAATACATTCCTTCCCGACTCTGCTAGCCAACGAAAGTGACAAGTGACCTGGAAAAGATGTCATACACATAGTTTTCTGGGTCACAGCAAGAAGGGGAGGAAAGTGGACGTGTGTCCACTCTCCTCCCTCCCCTCCACCACATAAAATACCCCTCAAAATAATTATGAGGCCATTCCCATATACACTATATTGTCAAAAGTATTGTTCGGCCTGCCTTTACACGCACATGAACTTTAATGGCATCCCAGTCTTGGTCCATAGGGTTCAATATTTAGTTGGCCCCGACCTTTACAGCTTCAACTCTTCTGCTGTCCACGAGATTTAGGAGGGTGTCTATGGGAATGTTTGACCATTCTTCCAGAAGCACATTTGTGAGATCAGGCACTGATGTCGAACGAGAAGGCCTGGCTCACAGTCTCCGCTCTAATTTATCCCAAAGGTGTTCTACCGGGTTAAGGTCAGGACTCTGTGCAGGCCAGTCAATACCTTCCACCCCAAACTCACTCATCCTTGTCTTTATGGACCTTGCTTTGTGCACTGGTGCGCAGTCATGTTGGAACAGGAAGGGGTCATCCACAAACTGTTCCCACAAAGTTGGGAGCAGGAAATTGTCCAAAATGTCTTGGTATGCTGACGCCTTAAGAGTTCCCTTCACTGGAATTAAGGGGCCAAGCCAAACCCGTGAAAAACAACCTCACACCATAATCCCCCCTCCACCAAACTTTACACTTGGCACAATGCAGTTTGCCAAATACCAGTCTCATGGCAACCGCCAAACCCATCGGATTGCCAGACAGAGAAGCGTGATTGGTCACTCCAGAGAACACATCTTCACTTCTCTAGAGTTCAGTGGCGGCATGCTTTACACCACTGTATCCGATGCTTTGCATTGCGCTTAGTGATGTAAAGCTTGGATGCAGCTGCTCAGCCATGGAAACCCATTCCATGAAGCTCTCTACACACTGTTGTTGAACTAATATGAAGGCAGCCTTTAGCTATTGACTCTGCAGACAGTTGGTGACTTTGCGCACTGTGCGCTTCAGCATGCACTGACCCCGCTCTGTGATTTTACATGGCTTAATTGCTGTTGTTACCACTTTGTTACAATACCACTAACAGTTGACCGTGGAATATTTAGTAGCAAGGAAATGTCACGGATGGACTTATTGCACGGGTGGCAACCTATCACGGTACCACACTTGAATTCACTGAGTTCCTGAGAGCGACCCATTCTTTCACAAATGTTTGTAGAAGCAGTCTGCATGCCTAGGTGCTTGATTTTATACACCTATGGCCATGGAAATTATTGGAACAGCTAAATCCAATGATTTGGAGGGGTGTCTCAATACTTTTGGCAATATAGTGTGTATGGAGGGAGGGGTGTAGAGGTGAACAGAGGAAGGGAGTGGCTGCAGAGGTGAGCAATGGAGGTGATATGGGGGGTGCAGTGGTGACCAGTGGATGGCGGGTGGTACAGAAATGACCAATAGAGGAAGGATGCAGAGGTGACCAGTGGATAGAAGAGGGGGGGGGTTGCAGAGATGACCAACGTATGAAGGTAAGGGATGCAGAGATTGCTGGTGAATGGAGGTGGGGGTAGAGGTGACCAATGGATGGAAAAGGGGTGCAAAGGTAAGCAGAGAAGGAAGGAGGTACAGCAGTGACCAGCGGATGGAGAGGGTGCAGAGATGACCAGTGGATGGAGGGGGTGCAGAGGTGACCAGTAGATGATGGGAGGTGGGTAAAGAGGTGACCAGTGGATTAAGGAAAGAGGTGGAGAGGTAACCAGAGGATGGAGGTGGGGGAAGAATTGACCAGCAGGTGGAGGGGGTGCAGAGGTGATCAGTGGATGAAAGGAGGTCGGGGCAGTGTAGGATCGTCTTTAAATTTTAAGTCAATGTAGAACTCTCCATTTTTTTTCTGTGGTCAGCGTAATTGCTCCATTACATTGGTGGTTAATGTAAATGTTCCATTATATTGGTGGTCAGTGTAATGCTCAGATTACATTGGTGGTCGGGGTAGAAAGCCCTCATACTGACCACCAATGTAAAGGGGGATCTGAAGATTTTACACTTTGAAAAAAAAACTAATTTGCTCATGTTCGCCAGGGCAATCTTCTTCCTACTGACCACCAAAGTCAGGGCATTCTTCTTCCACCAGACAATGTTGCCAGATATTCAGCCTCCCACTAACCACAAGTATTTGTTTCTAACCACTGAAGCTAAGGCATTTTCCCCTACTGACCACTGCTGCTGAGGCTTCTTCCTTCCACTGATGCTGGGGTATTTGTTCTGCCATTGACCAGAAATGTAAGTACATTCTCCAGCACTGCTATGTACATTGCATAGTCCTGACCGCTATGCTCTATATACGGTTTAGAGCAGTGGTTCTCAACCTTCCTAATGCCGTGACCCTTTAATACAGTTCCTCATGTTGTGTTGACCCCCAACCATAAAATTATTTATCCAGTAATTATAATTCATGAGTGTCGTTTTACCTCCAATACTGCTGCTTTCAACACAGCAGCTGCTTTCTACACAGTAGCTGCTCTTTACACATCGGAAATATGTGTTTTCTGATGGTCTTAGGGGACCCCTGTGAAAGGGTCGTTTGACCCCCAAAGGGGGCACGACCCACAGGTTGAGAACCACTGGTTTAGAGCGTCACATAGACCTGATATGCTATGTTATGTTTTACATACAGTAATTATGCATAAAGTGTTTATTTTCTCAAAAGTTGCTCATTGCTGTGTAGTTTGTAACTATTTTAAACCAATACTAAAGGATACTTTTTTTGCTTTAAAATAAAAAAAGATGTTATACTTCCCTGCTCTGTAGAAGGATATTCTGTGATATTGCACAGAGCGGCTCCTTAACTCCTCTTTTGGGGTCCCCTGCCAGTGCTGTCTGCTCCCCTTTCCTCTGGGTGCCCCTTCAGTAAGCCGTGTGCTAAGGGGCACCCGTGCAGCAGCGGTTCCGAGCAAGGCTGTATGCATCCATAGACACACACAGCACTGGTAAGCCACATCTGTGCTCCCTCCTCAGAAGTTTGATGACAGCAGTAGGAGCCTTTGAACCCAGGAAGTGGAGGGGCAGTGCTGCAGCCAAGACAGCACGGGATTGGTGAGATGAGCCAGCTAGATGTTTAGGGGCAGGGGGGCTAGGACAGGTATTGCAGTACTTTTTTAACTTTAATGGTAAAAAAGGTTTTGCGTTTAGAAGCACTTTAATGAAATTCTTCTTCAAGGTAGGCTCAGACAAAGTGTTAGCTATCTGTCTATATTCTGTTTCATTTCAGTAAAATATTCCTTTAAGTTAAAGTGGAACTACACTGCATTTGAGCACCACAAACCAAGATCGCTATTTAATTCATTTTTAATATGCAAAGCAAACTCCCCCATCAAGCCATGTCTCCATGGTTTATTGTCCTTTTATAAATCACTTTGAAAAACAACTCCCTAGTGTTTCTGGCTGCTGCCATCTTGAGTAAGGGCAGATGATTCATGTAACATTCACTTCCTGGAATTTATCTGCCCTTAGCTCAGGAATACAGGCAGGAAGGTGTGCTTAGCTGAGAAAACCCCTCCTCCCCTCCCGAAGACTCCTGGGATGTATGACCTCATTTGCTGGCAGCAAAAAAATTAAAATAATCAATGTTGAGAAAGTGGAGTTCCACTTTAAGCAAGGTGGGTGGGGTGAGGGAAAGTAAGTAAACATGTCGCTTTTCATAAATTACACTACATGGCCCCCATCCTTTATTTTCCATACATGAGCATCCATTACCTGTGATTGTGCAAACCGGGACATCCTGGTATATGTTGGGCAGCACAGTGGCTAAAATGTTAGCACTTCCACCTGGCAGTACAGGGTCGTTGGTTCAAATCCAAACCACAGCACCACCTGCCTGGAGTTTGCATGTTCTCCCTGTGCCTGCTTGGGTTTCCTCCGGGTACTCCGGTTTCCTCCCACACTCCAAAGACATGCTGGTAGGTTAATTGGCTCCTGACTAAATTGTCCCTAGTATGTGTATGTATGAATGTGAGTTAGGGACCTTAGATTGTACGCCCCTTGAGGGTTAGCGACTGATGTGAATGTACAATATATATGTAAAGCGCTGTGTAAATTGATGGCACTATATAAATACCTGGAATAAATAAATATGTGGAGATTATATTATTATTATTATACAGGATTTATATAGCGCCAACAGTTTGCTCAGCGCTTTACAATATAACGGGAGACAATACAGCAACAATAAATAAAGAAAAATAGTGAAGCGCTTACATTACATAAAAATTAATATAAAATAAAAAGTGCCTTCAAAAATGATAATAAATATAATAATATGTGACAACTCTATATAATATACGCTAATATCTCCCTCTATTGGAGGAAGAAAAATGGTGCAACCAAACTTATTAAATTGGTGAATTAACACACACTGTGAAAGATACTATTTTGCAGGGCATATAATCAAAAGGACTCCACAAATCAAATTAAGAGTGAATATACAAGTGAATAAAAACTCATATAATATATCAATTAACCACTAAAATATCGTGCCTAATTTACACACATTATATATACATCATAGGTGATAAAATGTCCATGCATGTGACTCTGTGCTTTTAAAACCACTCGTGTTCTCCACTTCTAGGTGTAAAATGAATCCTCCAAATGGCAGCAATGCCTGCTCACCTCCCCTCCTTGACCCTCACAGGGCCGCAGAGCTGTTTCCACCTCAGTGGTATATCCCTCCTGGCAAACTCCTTATTCCTTCTCCTCTCTTAGTTCTCCACTCCAAACTCTTGCACAGGCTCTACAGTCCATTGGTCCGCCACTCATGCTGGTAGGTTAATTGGTTCCTGTCTAAATTGGCCCTAGTGTGTGTATGTATGAATGTGAGTTAGGGACCTTAGATTGTACGCCCCTTGAGGGTTAGCGACTGATGTGAATGTACAATATATATGTAAAGTGCTGTGTAAATTGATGGTGCTGTATAAGTACCTGAAATAAATAAATATGTGGAGATTATATTATTATTATTATATAGCCAACAGTTTGCTCAGCGCTTTACAATATAACGGGAGACAATACAGCAACAATACAGTTCAATACAAGAGGGTTAGGGGGGCCCTGCTCCTTGGAGCTTACATTCTAAGATATCGTCTGAATCAAGGAGCACTACAAGCCCCAGCAGAGCCAGAATTTCCCACTAAGTGCTTTAGAGTCCAAGTCTAAGAGTCCGCTGAAGTCGGTGAGTGAGTGGGATCATTGGTGGGGAGCACAGCATGTGAATTTGCCACTAATTGTATGGAGAACAGCACACTGGCACTGATATTAATGTACTTTTGATATGATGGACTTTTTATAGTGATATTTGTTTACACGTTGTGTTGCACTTATGCGTTTGAATATCCAATAAGGCAACGCTTATCTACCCGTATTTGTACAAGTTTACTGCTGGCTGAAGGTCAGAAGTAAAGAATCACCAACCCAAGACAAGAATGCGGATCAGGTGCTGTCATTTTTTCTACCTCTCTGCTTATTTCAGGCCAGTGGCTCAGTATTGACACCATCTGGAGTCCTTGAGAAGTCACCTATTCCTGAGATTTCTTTCACTTTCATTTTGCTCTGTTTAGTATGGCGTCTGCTGCTATGAGAGAAGAACTGACTTGTGGTATCTGTCTGGAAATTTACATGGATCCCGTATCATTGAGATGTGGTCACTACTTCTGCCATGACTGCATAGTGAAGGCACTAGACACCCAGGAAGGGGGTAGATCTTATACCTGTCCTGAATGCAGAGGAAAGTACCCAAAGAGGACTTGTCTGAAGAAGAACAGGAAGCTACGTAATATAGTGGAATACTTCAGATCAATGCAGAGAGAACAGGAGAAAACCGGGGTATCATGTATGTATTCTATTTCATTTTCTGTTCCCGTGTTTGTATCCTTAAGTCTGTTGGTATGAGATCACATGGAAGTCTTTATTGTCTTTTGTGCTCAGGGAGTGTTTCTCCAGCTTTAGCAACCCCACAACCACTTTAAGCAGGGCTCTCATTCTGAACCCTGGTCTCAGATAAGTAGATTCTAGTATTGGAATCTTAGTCTTGTGTTCCAGTATAGAGGCTCCGAGGCAGAGGATGATGTGAATATAATGCGGAGTAAGTAGTAGAGTTTAGACTAGGATCCAAACACACCAGAGTTCATCCCTATTTAGCACTACCTTGCTGTGCAATAAAATTGTTAAATGTCCCCCACAATGTATGAAGAGGACATGCCAGGCTGGTGATTTAGGAGCTCACTGGCCAATTTAAATAGCTTCTTGTTGTTTCTTAGATTGTATTTCTGGCATACCACACCTTGTTCGCAACTCACCTGCATCTATCCATGAATTCTCTGTTTCCTGTCCACAACTTGTTCATCTCTACACAACCCTTCTCCATACACCCTCTGCTCCCTGACCACACGTAATCTACCAATGCCCAACACCTCTCCATGAACCCCTGCTACCAATTCTGTTCTGTATATATTTGTCATAAGGGTATTCTGCCTGTGTTTCCATTTTTGCCCTCCACTCTCCTTCTGTAATCTCAATCAGTGCTCTGCTACCTGTCCCCACCTCGCTCACCTCTTCTCAACATCTCCCTATGAACCCTCTCCAACTTGTTCCCACCTCTCACCTCTCCCACCCGCTTTCTTCCTGCCCACACTTCATTCACCTCTCCCTGTTTCCTCTCCATGAACCCTCTGCCTGCCCACACCTTACTTACCTCTGCCTGACACCTCTTCATGAACCCTCTGCTTGCCATCTACACCTCACTCACATCTCTTTGTTTCCTTTCTATGAACCCTTTGCTGCTTGTCCACACCTCCCAATACTAGCTATTTTATGCCTTGTCCACATCTCACTTGCATTTCTCCATAAACCCTCTGCTGCCTGACCACAACTGACCCCCTTCTCCCTAACACCTCTCCATGAACCCCTGCTGCCTGACTACACCTTATTAATTTCCTATATGTCCTATATTTTTTACTTTAAGAGCATTCTGCTCATGTTTCCATTTTTGCCATCCACTCTCCTTCTCTAATCTCAATCTATTGCTTGCCCACTTCTCGTTCACATTTCTCAGGAGCCCTCTTCCTACCTGCCCACACCTTGCTTACCTCAACCTGACACCTCTTCATGAACTCTTATTTTTGTGTCCACACATCACTCACCTCACTCATCTCTACCTGTCTGTTCTCTGTGAACATTCCGCTGCCTGCCTACAACTTACTCTCCTCTTCCCGACACCTCTTTGTGAACCCTCTGATTCGTGTCCCCACGTCACTCACCTCTCCGTTTCTATTCCAGGAATCCTTTGTTGCCCAACCACACCTTGCTTACCTCTGTCCTACACCTTTCCATGAACCCTTTACTACCTTACTACACATCACTCCTCTATTTCTGATACAGAACTTCTCCATGAAACCTGTGCTGGCTGTCCACACCTAAATCACATTGACCAACACCATTTCATGAACCCTTTGTTGCCTGACCACACCTCACTCACTATTTCCAGGTAACTCCTCATAAACCTTCAATGACCCCATATAACTCACCTTGTCATCTTTCCTACTTGTACAATATTCCTTTGGCCACCTAATCTTCACCTTTTGATCACTTTCGTCCCATGTAATTCTCAGAATATTTTTCACATTTCCCTTGTGTTTCCAGTTACCATTTCCAGTCTGATGAGTGAATTCGTTCAGTTGGCCATAGGGCTGCCTATCAGATTTGTCAGAGAGGCAGCCAAATGGACAACTAAGGCAACTTGCACAGCAGACTGACAATGCCACTGTCAATTGGAAGATAGTGGCTTAGCACTATCAGTCTGCAACCTTCAGGTTGCTAGGGCTTGGTTTGCTTTGATATGATTGAAGACTGTTTTGTATTTAAGTTAAATCAAGAGCCTTCCCCGACAGATTCAAGGCAATGCTTGGAGCATAAAGCTAACACTTTGTTGTAGGTTTTTTGTTTTTTCTGACTGCACTTATTAATTTTTGATTGAAGTGGGTAAGTTTTTGTCAGCTCTCTCTATGTCTGCCCCATGTCTTTATTGCTTATACACTTTATTGATTGAATAAAGCATGCTTTATTTTTAGCGTATGTACTTTACAGTGTTTGGATGTCTTCTTTCCATTCTCCAGTCCCCTTTACAGGCTTGGGTTCACCCGGTAGCCACAACTCCTACCACTGAAACCAGCACAGGTACACTTTCCTCAATGGGAACCAGAACCTTTACTGGCCTAGAACGTCGCAAGCTTATCCAGCAGCAGTTGGTGTTATTGCTACATGCACACAAGTGTCAACGACAGCAGAAAGGCAGTGGTGTCATGCATGTATGCAGTCTTCCCCATTGTCTTACCATGAAGAATGTTCTGAATCACATGCCACATTGTAAAGCTGGGAGAACCTGCCAGGGTAAGCTGTTATCAAATGTACCAAGTTGTTAAAATAACCTTTACTGCTGCTCCGTATTCACTGTACCATGTTCCCAACTAGAGATGAGCGAATTATTCAAAAATTCGATTCGGCTGATTCGGCGAATTTCAGGAAGAAATTCGATTCGATGCGAATTTATTCGCTACGAAGTTAACTTATAAAAAGGGTTTCTAGGCTTCAGAGAGCCTTTAAATTAGTGCAGAACACTGTACCTTTAATTTAAATGCCCTTGGAGATGAGGAAGGAGAAGGAGAAGGAGAAGGATGAGAAGAAGGAGAAGGAGAAGGATGAGAAGAAGGAGAAGGATGAGAAGAAGGAGAAGGAGAAGGAGAAGGATGAGAAGAAGGAGAAGGATGAGAAGATGGAGAAGGAGAAGGATGAGAAGAAGGAGAAGGATGAGAAGAAGGAGAAGGATGAGAAGAAGGAGAAGGATGAGAAGAAGGATGAGAAGAAGGAGAAGGATGAGAAGAAGGATGAGAAGGATGAGAAGAAGGATGAGAAGAAGGAGAAGGATGAGAAGAAGGAGAAGGATGAGAAGATGGAGAAGGAGAAGGATGAGAAGAAGGAGAAGGATGAGAAGATGGAGAAGGAGAAGGATGAGAAGAAGGAGAAGGATGAGAAGAAGGAGAAGGATGAGAAGAAGGATGAGAAGAAGGAGAAGGATGAGGAGAAGGATGAGAAGAAGGATGAAAAGAAGGAGAAGGATGAGAAGAAGGAGAAGGAGAAGGATGAGAAGAAGGAGAAGGATGAGAAGAAGGATGAGAAGAAGGATGAGAAGAAGGAGAAGGATGAGAAGAAGGACAGTTCTGTGACAGTTTCTGTCTATTTCTAACAGTTCTGTGACATTCACTCCATACAGCGGTTTCAACCGCTGTATGGAGGGAATGTCACAGAACTGTCAGAAATAGCCTATTTCTGACAGTTCTGGGACATTCACTTCATACAGCGGTTGAAACATTGTATCTATTTGTTTCCATAAATGACATTCTGCAGATACACTTAGAGGAGATCTGCAGATACACTTTTTGCCGGCTTGGAATTATTCTTATTTTCATCCTACTTCTTCTTCTTCTTCTTCTTCTTCATCCTCATCCTCATCCTCTTCTTCTTCTTCTTCTGAGGATGAGGATGAAGAAGAAGAAGAAGAAGAAGAAGTAGGATGAAAATAAGAATAATTCCAAGCCGGCAAAAAGTGTATCTGCAGAGCTCCTCTAAGTGTATCTGCAGAATAGAGGAGCTCTGCAGATACACTTTTTGCCGGCTTGGAATTATTCTTATTTTCATCCTACTTCTTCTTCTTCTTCATCCTCATCCTCAGAAGAAGAAGAAGAGGATGAGGATGAGGATGAAGAGGAAGAAGAAGAAGTAGGATGAAAATAAGAAGAATTCCAAGCCGGCAAAAAGTGTATCTGCAGAGCTCCTCTATTCTGCAGATATACTTAGAAGAGCTCTGCAGATACACTTTTTGCCGGCTTGGAATTATTCTTATTTTCATCCTACTTCTTCTTCTTCTTCTTCTTCTTCATCCTCATCCTCTTCTTCTTCTTCTGAGGATGAGGATGAAGAAGAAGAAGAAGAAGAAGAAGTAGGATGAAAATAAGATTAATTCCAAGCCGGCAAAAAGTGTATCTGCAGAGCTCCTCTAAGTGTATCTGCAGAATAGAGGAGCTCTGCAGATACACTTTTTGCCGGCTTGGAATTATTCTTATTTTCATCCTACTTCTTCTTCTTCTTCATCCTCATCCTCAGAAGAAGAAGAAGAGGATGAGGATGAAGAGGAAGAAGAAGAAGAAGAAGAAGTAGGATGAAAATAAGAATAATTCCAAGCCGGCAAAAAGTGTATCTGCAGAGCTCCTCTATTCTGCAGATACACTTAGAGGAGCTCTGCAGATACACTTTTTGCCGGCTTGGAATTATTCTTATTTTCATCCTACTTCTTCTTCTTCTTCTTCATCCTCATCCTCATCCTCTTCTTCTTCTTCTGAGGATGAGGATGAAGAAGAAGAAGAAGAAGAAGAAGAAGAAGTAGGATGAAAATAAGAATTCCAAACCGGCAAAAAGTGTATCTGCAGAGTTCCTCTATTTCTGACAGTTCTCTGACAGCTCCTTCACATGTACAGCGGTTGAAACATCTGTTTCCGAATAAAAACATCTGTATCCTAAATGGAAACTAATAGATACAATGTTTCAACCGCTGTACATGTGAAGGAACTGTCAGAGAAATGTCAGAAATAGCGGAGCTCTCTGCAGGGACACTTTTCCGGCTGATCGGGAAAAATCCGATTCGCGCACCCGAAGTAGGCAAATATTCGGATTCGCCGCGAATCGAATTTTTCCTGAAATTCGTATCGAATTCCGGTTCGCCTGGTTCGATTCGCTCATCTCTATTCCCAACCTTTGACTCCCTACTTTTAGATATTTTTTTCCATTGCCTTCAGTGCAAAAACTGTCAGGCTGCTCAGTCATTGTAGCTTCTGAATGTGACATCATAGTGCCTGTAAAATATGAAATTAAAAGAAAAAAGATGCAGAATGTGAATAGGATTCCAATATGTAAATCTTAGCGTTCAGGAGCCAGCTATTAAATCATTTTCGATGTCTTTACTGTATATTTCTTGGTTCCATAAAATTGCTGCTGGAAACCAAATTTGACTCTTCAATTCTACATTAAATAGCCCACCTTGCTTATGATTTGGTTGCCCGTTTGAGATGAAACAATTTTAAGCTTTTAGGTAGGCTAAAACTGAATGTTTTAAGAGTGTTTTATTTTATAACAGAGCTTTGTCTAAAGAATTGTAGGCTTCTTCTTCAACTTTTGAAATAAACCTGTGGGATTCACAAACGAAGATGTAGGTCTAAGTGAATTCTCCCTTTGAGGTAGACCGACGGTGCTCCAAAGGACAGTGTCTTCTTGGCACTTTAAATAGCATGAGAGTATAAGGTGAAGAGCCAGCAATCGCTCTCCAGATAAAACTACTTTATTAACCACTTCCAGTCCGCACACTTTTACCCCCTTCCTGTCCAGGCCAATTTTCAGCTTTCAGTGCTGTCACACTTTGAATAACAATTGCGCGGTCATGCAACACTTTACCCATATGAATTTTTTAGCATATTTTTGAGACAGATAAAGCTTTATTTTGGTGGTATTTATTCACCACTGGGATTTTTATTTTTTTTTGCTATGTAAATGAAAATGTCCAAAAATTTTGAAAAAAAGTGTTTTTCTTATAAAATTTTGCAAATAAATAGTATTTCATCATAAATCTTGGCCAAAATTTATTCCGTTATCTTTTTAGTAAAAAAATAAAAATAACCCAAATTAGTTTATAACCCAAAATTATAATTTTTAAACATTTTTTTTATTTTTTTATATTCTTTTTTATGGGTTTTTTTTACATACTGTCACCTTAGCAGTACAGTGTCACCATGGTGACATTGTACTACTTGTGGGGGGTGATGAAGATTTTTTTTTTTTTTACACTGATTGCTTTTACACCCATAAAGGCTGTAAAAGCAATAATTTCTCTGTCTCTGTAGCTGCATTCTTGCAGCCATTGAGAACTACTGTGTGAGCTGTGATTGGTCACAGCTGTTGTAAATAGCCTTGTACCATGTGACCTCTGTGATCATTCACAGATTTCACACGTAGTAAGCAGTGATGTCAGAAGTGACATCTTCCCTACTACTCTTGCCAATCAGTGATCACATGATCGGGACCTCGCACAGAGGTCCCTGTAACAGCGTATACCCAGAAATGGACGCAGTTCAACCATTTTGGCTTCAACCTCCATCTTGGCAAAGGGATTAACCATCCTGACAAATATATTTCTCCCTCATTCTTCCCCCCTCCCTTTCTGAGAGTCCCAGCGACATTTGGCCAGTGTGTATGTGTGTCACAGAAGGGTCATAGGAGCTATAAAGCCCCCCAAGGGAGCCGGGGCCTCCCTGTCCAAAGATCCTGAAAATTGTAACACCTCAGAAGAGATAAGGTAAGCTTTCCCAGGAGTTGAAAGAGATTCCGACCTAATAAACCTAACTCAGCGTATGTGACAGAATCAGATAACCATTGTTAAAATCCATTTTCCCCCTATGTCTCATATCTTGGAATATGAGAGACTTACATAAAAACCTGACATATCGTCAGATTGGCTACAAAAAGGCGAACAGTTTGTTGGATTACTTGCCTTGTCTCGAATACACAGGAAAGCAGAAAAGTAGATCTCGTGAACCGTTCAGTATAGAATTACATATTTCACCTCTAATCAATCCTCAGACGTGTCTGCATAATAATCTACCTGCGGGTGGAATGTCACTTGTGCAGATGGAAAGTTAAGGGCCAAAATATGAGTAACGGGAGATTTTGGCTCTAGTTGAGGTATCCACCCATACCTCCACGCCCTACACGGGGTATTGGTCCTTGACTTCAGAGACACCCCCTGCTGGGGACTACAAAATAGGCTGTCAGGCCTAAGAGTGGGAGTTGAAGACGTCTCCCATTTTAACATCAATGCCACCTGGGGAGACCCGTGCCCTTTTGCTCTGAAACTTGGATCTGCTAACCCAGGATTTTGGCAAGTACCTTAACCCTTTCACCTCTCTCTGATATCTCTTTGCTGTGCTGTTGGTCTCTGTATGTTTATATATATATCTTAGTTACCTCTTTTCTGTAAATATTTTTATTGCACCCGTTTGACCTTTTAGTAATAAATCTTTCCTTCTGAAAGTGTTGAACTGTTTCTATAGCGCTTTTATTGCAATTTACGAATTCCTGCCTCTAAAGAAAATGCTGCTGTTTGTTTAACCCTCTGTATAACTGTGTTATGCAGACGATTACCTCAACCATTATAGTGTTATTGCTGAGATTTCCGAGGTTCCTCTTTCTCTGTACAAAAAGGAGGTAGTGGCAGTGTGAAGGGTTAATTGCGTAATTAACCTGACCCAGTAAGAATCGCTCAGGCTGCCGGTACATCGATTGTGGTCCAATTAGCTGGAAAATCATTGTGCAGGGTGCAGTTGGGTGTGGCATTGTTACGCACGTGACATCGCGGTTTTAGATCAGCTAGTCCTTCGGTCACAAGTTTGGTGAGAAGGCCTGGGGTCTGACGCCGCGATCGTGACAGTCCCATCTGACGATCGGTGTTCCACTGTGTCCGGAGGACACAGCGGGCTCCAGATCGTGGTGCTGCGTGCTCCCAGGGAGCGCGCACAAGCAGGGTGCGGGGAGGCCGTTTATAAATGGCCACTCCACCCTGCACTGCCACCGTCCAGCCGTTTATATACAACAGCAGGATGGGAAATGGTTAATAAAGGGTACAGTGTGCAAGTTACAGCAGCTTACGCATTTTGGTAAAAAAACATTATTCATAGCCATGGCTATGAATAAAGACCTAATAAAGACTGGTCACTGCTAATCTCTCTCCCTGTGCAGGGTGACTAGTCTTGTATCTGCCCCTATTGTATTTTTCAGGCAGCGTGTAGTGGGTGGGCCACATTAAATGAAATAAAGTTTTTATTTATATCTTACCCTACAGTATGCACTTACAGAATATTGTGCCTTTTCATCCCTTAGTTCCCCACTGCGCTTCCTCCAGGCAGATAATCTCTCATTGGAAGAATTGCACACGGCGTGACTGTCCTGTGTGCGCACCTGTAGGGAATGCCAGAAGCAACAGGAACCAGCTGTGTAAGTGTATTCATTGCCCATGTATTCTTTGGTGATATAGAACAATGTCCCACAAAAGGGCATAATTGTGAGCCATATCTGCCCTTACTGATGATAGAATATTGTGCATATGATATGTTGCAGAGCAAATGCAATTCCAAGCTTTAAAGTGACCCTGTTGTAATACCAGGATATAAACCCAAAGTACTCTGTAAAAGAAGGAGCTGAATACTTTCCTGTCCGGTGGGCAGAGAGTCCAGTATTTGTTTTATTCCAGAGCTAAAGGGTGCTGCTGCTATCTGACACTTCTGGGTGTGTCAGATAGTGTGTACTCACTGCACTCTGTGGTTCCATCTGCTGGTCACTATGTCACTCCAGCACCTTAAAGTAGTGTAGGAGCAGGTAGGTGATACTGCAGAACACGGCAGGGAAAACACTAACCTACAAACCCGGAAGTGTTGAAAAACAGTGATGCCACTAGCTCTGGAAGAGAAAGAACACTGAGAAGCTAAATACTGTGTTTCCCCGAAAATAAGACACCGACTTATAGTTATTTTTCCTCAAGAAGACACACTATGGCTTATTTTAAGGGGATGTCTTATTTTTATTAAGTATCGTACAGCAATCTACATTTATTCAAATATAGTTAAGTTGTCTTAAGCTGAAGCTTTTCCCCTATCCCCTGGTGTTTGTGGGGGGTGAGAGAGACCCACAGACTGTTGCTAGTCGGTGCTGGGGAGCAGCAGCTTTACTGGTGTTTGTGGGGGGTGAGAGAGACCCACAGACTGTTGCTGGTCGGTGCTGGGGAGCAGCAGCTTTACTGGTGTTTGTGGGGGTGAGAGAGACCCACAGACTGTTGCTGGTCAGTGCTGGGGAGCAGCAGCTTTACTGGTGTTTGTGGGGTTGAGAGAGACCCACAGACTGTTGCTGGTCGGTGCTGGGGAGCAGCAGCTTTACTGGTGTTTGTGAGGGTGAGAGAGACCCACAGACTGTTGCTGGTCAGTGCTGGGGAGCAGCAGCTTTACTGGTGTTTGTGGAGGTGAGAGAGACCCACAGACTGTTGCTGGTCGGTGCTGGGGAGCAGCAGCTTTACTGGTGTTTGTGGGGGCTGAGAGAGACCCACAGACTGTTGCTGGTCGGTGCTGGGGAGCAACAGCTTTACTGGTGTTTGTGGAGGTGAGAGAGACCCACAAACTGTTGGTCGGTGCTGGGGAGCAGCAGCTTTACTGGTGTTTGTGGGGGGTGAGAGAGACCCACAGACTTTTGCTGGTTGGTGCTGGGGAGCAGCAGCTTTACTGGTGTTTGTGGAGGTGAGAGAGACCCACAAACTGTTGGTCGGTGCTGGGGAGCAGCAGCTTTACTGGTGTTTGTGGGGGGTGAGAGAGACCCACAGACTGTTGCTGGTCGGTGCTGGGGAGCAGCAGCTTTACTGGTTTGTGGGGGGTGAGAGACACCCACAGACTGTTGCTGGTCGGTGCTGGGGAGCAGCAGCTTTACTGTTGTTTGTGGGGGTGAGAGAGACCGACACTGTTGCTGGTCGGTGCTGGGGAGAAGCAGCTTTACTGGTGTTTGTGGGAGGTGAGAGAGACCCACAGACTGTTGTTGGTCAGTGCTGGGGAGCAGCAGCTTTACTGGTGTTTGTGGGGGTGAGAGAGACCCACAGACTGTTGCTGGTCAGTGCTGGGGAGCAGCAGCTTTACTGGTGTTTGTGGGGGTGAGAGAGACCCACAGACTGTTGCTGGTCAGTGCTGGGGAGCAGCAGCTTTACTGGTGTTTGTGGGGGTGAGAGAGACCCACAGACTGTTGCTGGTTGGTGCTGGGGGAGAGAGACCCACAGTGCCGAGTAAAACAGCAGGCACAGCTTTACTTCTTCCCCGAGGCCACACAATATGGTACCTAAAGCAGAGCGTCCTGATCCTCACTTCACTGAGAAGACTTTTACTTTCACTTTCTACCTCTTCACCATCTCCCTCTATGAATTGGCTTGCAGCACGCACAGAATGACTGGGAGCCGACCTTGTTCATGGGGCTGCCCGCAGCCTCTCCATTCACCTCCGAGATAGCAGCTGTCACAATGGGGGAGATGAGAAGGGCTGCCCGGCTCCGCGCCCGTACACTGCATAGCCACGCCTATCACTGTCTTATTTTTGGGGTATGGCTTATATTGCGCAAATGCTTAGAAATCCTGCTATGGCTTATTTTATGGGTATGTCTTATTTTCGGGGAAACACGGTACTTACCTATCCAGTGGGCACTGAATCCAATTTCAGGAATTTTTTATTATAGCGGCACATTCACTTTAAGGCGCACATTCCGGAAACTCTCCATGTGCATTCTTGAAATGCTCAAAAAATGTGTTAAAAATGCACATCACACTTGTTTTGCCATTAATTGTTAATGGTACCCCAAATATGGCTAGCAAACACGTGTTTTGCGGCATGGTAAAACGTGTGCGAAACTTAATGCCCGAAAACGTCCGAGAGCTTCTTTTGGCACGTTTGTCCCCCATAGGGCAGCCCATTCAAATGAATAAACTGCCATATTCTGTTGCGGAAAAAGCACAGAAAAACATGGGTGACAAATGTGACACAGCACTGTGAATGGGACCTTGAATGTGGCATGCATTCCTGCAATATTGCACTCTCTGCTGTGGAGTATAATGGAATGCCCATCTATCTACAGACATGCAGGGAGGCAGGCACTCTTTTATACTCTATGGCATGCCTGTATCCAGAGGTGTACCTACAGGGGTCGCAACTGAGACCTGGCCCCATGCTTCAGGGAGCCCATGTGGTCAATTGTACGCCTGGATAGGAGGAGAGGCAGGGCAGCTTTGACCGCAGGAATTCAGTGGTTACAGGAGGAAAATTGAGAGATCATTTCCTCTATATGCAGCTTCCCCCTTATCTCCTCCTATCCAGCTTCTTTCTGCTTTGTCATTTAGCTGCCCCTTCATTTTCTCAACAGACAGTTAGTGATCAGTACCAATCACTGACTCTATCTATTCATAACTGAAACACAGTAAACTGTGTTTACTATGCTTCAGTTTATGAATGGGCAGGGAAATCTGTACAGACCTATTCCTGTCCATTCATTCTGTGCAGCTGAGGATGCAGAGAATGAGATTGAGGGCTGTCTCCTTAATCTCATTTCTCTGTCCCAAAGGTGGAACATCAGAGGTCTGTTTAGACCCCTGATATCTCACCAAAGCCAAAGAGCTCCTAAAAACAAAATTGTAAAAAATAATTTTAAAAAATTTAAAAATGGTAAAAAGAATAATAAATAAAATAAAACAACAACAATAAAGAAAACTACTGACACCAGTGGCGGAACTACCAAGGTCGCAAAGGTCACACTTGTGATTGGGCCCTTGCGCCCCCCCCTTAGCTATTTCTCTAATGATTGAATTAATTTTTTTCCCTAATTATTTTATTATCACATTAAAAATGCTCCAAATGAAAAAAAAAAAAAACTTTTATTTTGATTATAAGTAGGTCCACCAATGCTTTGTTCTATTATTGTAAGTTTAGTGTTGTTATAAATTGGACAAATCAAAGAACAATGTAGACATTTTTATCTACTACACTAGTTGTTTTAAAAAAATACTTTTCAAAGTAGAAAACAAAACAGTTTATATATATATATATATATATATATATATATATATTTATTTATATTCTATCCCTGGCCATGCGGGATCTCCTGCATGGTAGGGGTTGGGGAAAGACCTGGAAACCTACCCTGTACAATAATTGCTAAGAGAATTCATGGAAGAAGTCGCTTGCGAGTGATGGTCCATGCAATTGCCAAGGGTCGGATACAACTGAATGGATAGATAGATATTCTATGGATTTAATAGACAATAAAATATTTTTTTGCAAGACAATATAATCAAAAGAAAGTGTTGTTTGTGCTAAAAACTGTATTGTTTTGTTAAATTCTATGCAGCCATCCAATCAACCTATGGATATAAATTTGACCCTTTGTCTCTTTTAAATAGTGCTTATGTAGTGTGCAAAAATGCCTATAAAAATGTGATATCAGCACCAATATAACCACACATACATACATAGTATACATTTTCTTTATAAAATGCATTAGACTATTGGTGGTTTATGTGGATCCTCTGAGATCTATGCAAAGCAGAATGGGCCCCAGGTCAGTAAAGATGCAGATACATACGTATGTCAGTAAGAAGATATGAACCAGGCTGGGCTGCAGGCAAATATCCCCTCTTCCTTTGTGTCCCTATCTGATAAATAGGTCTGAATGTGCAGTTTATAAGCATGATGTCCTTTTCCTCAGGAGACTTTATATAGTCATCATACAGGGTTTTTTAGTCTGGAGACTAAAGCTTGCCATAGATGGATCAAAATTTGACCAGTTCAGCAAGGACCGGACAAATTTCAATTAGTGTGAGACCTTCCCTTAGATTGATGACTGTCAAATGAACAAGCCGGAAAACTTTTGATGATCAACTGCTGCAGTCAATTGGCTGCAGCTGCTAATTAGTGTATTCTGACAGCGCCGGGCCCCACTGTCAGAATACAATATCCCAGTTGGGTAGGAGGGGTTGATGGATTCCTCCATCCAACCCGTTTGTGTAGTTGGAGGAACTGTCTACGGTCAGCTTTAGTTAACAATTTCTAACACAATAGTTTGGATTGTCTTGGGTATATACAGGTAGTGCTGCAAAAACAAATAGCAAATAGTATTTCTCTGTTGAATATTTTTACTTTCTCTCTCTTTTTTTTTTTTTTTTTTTTTACAGCATAGGTACATGGATATAAAGTCAATACAGAACTGAAAGGCAAAATGAAGCAAGATTCACTGACATCAGTAGCCCAACTGAGCGAATAGTGCCAGAATCTACCGTGTGAACTTACGTGGTGCCGCTATGCAGATTTTACTAAAGATTCAAAATAAAAAAACTATACAACTAACAAATAAAAATGGTCTTTGTGTATGAATTCTAATGGTTGCCAGTAGCCAAAAGCCCATTGAAGAGTACAAGTTTTTTTCTTATTTTTCACCATTTTTATTTTATATGATACCAATCAAGGTTTACGCTGGGCAAATAACCTTTCAGTTTTTGCCTGCATAGAATGAATAAATACAAATTATTTGTAGGTGATATCGCATGTATGAAACTGAAATATAACAGATGAAGACTTCAAGGGTTATTGGGGAACTTTCCAACTTCTTCTGTATGGTTCTCAGTGGTCTGAGAATTTAAATTGAAGAAGGCCCAGACTCTTCTCTATCTGATAAGTTATGCTTCCTCACATCATTATGCAGCTAAGGACTGGGAAATGTTTTAGGGCCCCTTTCTCCAGGATAACATGGTGTAAGCAGAAGTTGTTACTATACTCTTAAGTACCGAAGTGCTGTAATCTTTATTTCTGGAATTAAAGTATAACTAAAAGCAAACATTTTTTGTGTCAGATAGAAGGGAGCTCCTTCTGCTGCCAGTCAAACTCCTGCAAGGAGGGAGCATGGGCATGGCTTACCAGCGCTGTGTGTATCTATGCATGCACACCGCTCGGCTTGGGAGCGCATACACATGGGTGCCTTCTTAGCATCCGGCTTGCTGGGGAGGCACCCAGAGGAGGAGCAGGAGGATCAGACAGTGCCAGTAGGGAATTGCCAAAGAGGAGGTAAGGGACCTTTTAAATAAAACCTTAAAATAAAAGCCACAATATTGCACAGAGCAGGTAAGTATAACCTCTTTTTTTTTTTTTTTAATTCCAAAAGGTATTTATTGAAGTAAAAGGCATATCAGGTCATATACAGATACGGAGCACAGTCCGCGTATATACATCTGGCCTATTCTCCCGTAACGCAGACGGGTTATCAGATATTCATTTGAAGTGTGAATCGTTCTGAAGCAAAATAACACATTATAACAGGTGAACGATATAAACCAGTAAAGTATTGATTATAAATGGTAGTCTAGAAAATTAGGATGGATGCTGATCTATTGAGTAGGGAGTGCTCACATAATAGGACAATGAAGCATAGGACAACGATATCATCTAAAGGCGTGCATATCGTATGTGTCCGTATCCAAAAAATGTAGGTTTTTTTTTTTTATAAAGGACATGCACACCTATATGCGAGAGGACACTCCATCCCTTATAAGAGATATAGTCAGTTGGGTAAGAAAAAGGTGTGAAGGAAAGAAGGAAAAGAAAGGAGAAGGGAGCATCAGATGAAAAGATAGGAAAGATAATGTCATAGAGGGGAGGGAGAGAAGGAAAAAAAAAAAAGGGGGGGGGTCAATTATTAAGTAGTTACTGTTAAACCAATCATATCGTGGTACATTAGTCAAACTAACGTATATTATTCCTTTGATTTAAGATACAGTATGGTTAGGCTCAATCCATGGAGCAATTCTGGGGGTGAGAGCTTTAAAGGTTGTCTCTTTTTTTTACTTTAACAAAAAAAATGATAGCCTTTAATATCACTTTAAGTGTGGGCCCTGACATGTCCAGAAGGCTGAAAAAAAGTTAGTTTTTGAAAATTTGCTTTTTATTAGTTATTGAGATGGTAATAATGCAACATATCTAACGAGCAGGGCCCTCTGTTTCCTCTTGTACCAAATTGTATCGTAACTGTAATGTCTGCCTTCATTTTGTAAAGTGCTGCGCAAACTGTTGGCGCTATATAAATCCTGTATAATAATAATATATTTCTCTGCAGCTCCTTCCCTGTTTGGTCAGGTGACAAAATGGAAAGTGATGGGAGCACTCACAATCGGCCACCAACAAAAGAAGGCATTCTAATGTCCTCCAATGGAAGGGGCACACAATACTGACCACCAACCTAAAAGGACCACTTTTACCATTGACCACTAATGTAGGAGACACTTCTCCACTGACAATCAGTGAAAAGGTGCACTTCACCTATGACTGCCTATGTAAGGAATATAAGGTGATACCACACTGAACACTATGTGAACATACTGCAAAAATACCACTGAATTTCATAAGCTGTGCTGTACATTACATACTCCTGACCTAAGGGTTTGTTATCTCAGCGGTTGCTGATTGCTAACTAGTACCCAACCTAGTTAATCAAGTTCTTACTTAAAGAGTAACTCTACTTTTGTTGAGAAGAATGCAAGCCCTATTGGGTAACAGTGTACTCTCCAGCACTCCGGGAATCAATTGCCAAAGGAAGGCCAGGGGAACCAAGGCAAAAGGTGGCCTATGGATAGCGTTTTGGAGATGCAGCCCTCCTCAGATAGGGAAATCAACAACTTAAAAAGAGCAAACAGGTGGCGCAAACACCTACTGCATTATCCAAGGTTTATTGAAAAGTAAAAAAGACAAAAACATACAGACATAGCATGTGTGCAAAGCTTTGTATGATAATAAGAGATGGCCACAACAATGGGCAGGGTGCTCCGACTGTCAGTGTGGTTGGCTCTCTGAAGCGTTTCAGGGACGAATCCCTTTCCTCAGAGCTAAGCTAAGCTTCCATCATTAGCTCTGAGGAAAGGGATTCATCCCCAAAACGTGTCAGCAAGCCGACCACACTGACAGTAGGAACACCCTGCCCATTGTAGTGGCCATCTCTATTATCATACAAAGCTTTACACACATGATATGTCTGTGAGTATGTTTTCGTCTTTTTTACTTTTCAATAAAACTTGGATAATGCACTAGGTGTTTGCGCCACCTGTATGCTCCAATCCCTATTGGGTGACCAATGTACATCTCAAGGATTTTATCAAACTTTGTGGCAGATTCCTGCCTTGCCCTTTACCATGAAGTTTTCTCTGTTTTTGTTTCACCATGTCCTCTGCAGACTGATTCTGAATGGGAGGGGCTGACTCATTATAATCAGCTGGTGTACTCTCAGTATTTTAATGAGAAAAGCTGCAGTATCTACATCCCTGAAGAATCATTTAACCCTTGGGGAGTACCTAACCCAAACTGAAATCCCTTGTGCAGGGGGTGTTTAAAAATTTTACTTATATCTTAGTGAAAACATCTGGGAAATTTAGTGAACCAATCAAATAAACAGGAATATGAATTTCTGGGACCCTTCTCTACACCAGCAGTGTATAGAACACAATCAGGTTGCCATATTACATTGAATTTTTCATAAGATTACAGCATCAGATTGAAAAAGAAAGGTAATTTTAATAAGATAACATTACAACATGGCTTGTGTTGCAATTCCACAGTATATGCTTCATTATTTTTTGCATTTTCTCTATTTTTTTCCACAAATGTTGAAGTTAAGGAAGGCAAAGGCATAGAGTTAGCTTAATGTCTATATTTTGTGCATAGGAAGGCATGCGGTTTCTTTTTTTATTTTTGTTCCAACGTTCACTGTGGTATGATATACTGTACGTTCCTTGGGATTTCTCTTTCCAGTGCGCCCAGGGTTGCACAAAATTTTTTACAATCAAAGCAATGCACCTGACTTAAAACATTCAGATTAAAAAATGAGGTGTCGCGCAGATATTATTATTACAGGTACTTATATTATTATTATTATACAGTATTTATAAAGCACCGATGATTCGCTCAGCGCTGTACATTACAAAGGGGGACAGAACATGTGACAGAACAATACCAATACAATGCAAAACATGAGGGGATTGAGGGCCCTGCTCTTTCGAGTTTACAATCTTATATAGCGCTGTCAATTTACGTAGTGCTTTACGTACAGTTCAGCTCATATATATTTAGGCACAATTTTAGTTTTTTTTTCAGGTATTTACCAACACATATTCAAACTATAGTTATATCATGGATATGGGCTGAAAGTGCACACTCTCAGGTTTAATTTGAAGGTATGTACATCCAAATTGGAGGAAGGGTGTAGGAATTACAGCTCTTAAGAGTAGCCATCCGACCTTTTTCAAGGGATTCCAGAGAAGGGATACTGTACAATAGCCTTGCCAGCATAAGAACAGACATCTAGGATTACTCCTACACAGGGGCGGACTGACCATTTGGAAACTCGGGCGCTGCCCGAGGGCCCGGGGTCAGTAGGGGGCCCCATGAGATGTTCCTGGTACCTTTTTCATAGGCTTTTTTGAGTTTGGGCCCCATGATCCCCTATTGCCCGGGGGTTCCATGAGTTGTCAGTCCGCCCCTGCTCCCACATAAGGTCAAAAGAAGCGTTACTGCGTAGCATCCAGCCAAGGCTTTGGCTATAGACAGGGCTGCTGATAAGACAGTTCAGCCGGTCTTGTTGTACTAGACCTGGGCCCCATCAGCTCAACAGGGGTGTTTGGGGCAGCTTTATAATTCTTTTCTGCCAAATACAAAGATAGGACTCTCCTTTAAGAATCTTTCACCCAAGCTTTTCCAATTAGGGCCACCTGCCAGTTTTTCATGCTTACCTTAATTGAAAGCTCCATGTGGGTCTACAGGAGTCTGGATGTAAATGGAATTCTTGCCATTTACATCCGCCTACCTCCATGTCCATTCAGGTCCAGAAAAAAAGTTTTTTTTCAAGGCAGGGTCAGGGGAGGGGCCAGGGGTGGGATCAAGGGTGGAGTCAAAGGGGGCCCTATCAGGTAGACTGTACAGGATTTCTATCAGTGACCCTGGCTATAGATACCCTTTAACATGTGATCTGCATTCATCTCTTGGGTCGGCTGCTGAAAGTATTCAGCATTCGTTGTCGTTTCCAGTATGTGCTGAATATCTTCACCCATTCAAGACAAGAACGCAGATAAGCAACTGTCATTTTTACTTCCTCCATACTTATCCTGGACCAGTGACTCAGTATCTGGGGGGTTTCCAAGAAGTCATCTGTTCTTCTTAGAAATTCTTTCACTTTCATTTTGTGTTCATCATGGCGTCTGCTGCTATAAGAGAGGAGCTGACCTGTGCTATCTGCCTGGACATTTACACGGATCCCGTATCACTGAGATGTGGTCACTACTTCTGCCATGACTGTATAGTAACTGCACTGGACACCCAGGAAGGGGGTATATATTATACCTGTCCTGAATGCAGAGGAAAGTACCCAAAGAGGCCTCGTCTGATCAAGAACAGGAAGCTACGTAATATAGTGGAATACGTCCGAACTACGCAGAGAGAACAGGAGAAAACCGGGGTATCGTGTATGTATTCTGTTCCCATGTTTGTATGCTGAAGTCTCTTGGTCTGAGATCACATGGAAGTCCTTATTACCATCACTGCCAGCAGAGCTCTCACTCTGCCCCTTGGTCTCAGATCAGTAGCTTCTACTTATCAAACTCTGTACCTCAAGTAAAAAATGCTGCATGTGTACAGCCCCATCCAGGTGTATTGTAACAACAATACAGTAATTACAGCAGCCAGGGCGCAAAAAAAACACGTCTGAACCACTTGTTTTTACCGTGCCCCCTCATCCCCAGATACCCATGTGTAGGAGCCCTTAAAGCATATCTATGATCAAAATTTAAAATCATATATTCATTTCCATATTGTGTTTCAATTATTTCTAGCCTATTCCCATTCATCTAAATAACCTTGAAGGTTTCAATTCACTTTGTAAAGATCCCCAGACATTTCCCTGCTTGAATTCTGTGACATAAATTCGCTATGCCCTATTGATAGTCACTGTTGTGTCACACATTTCACAGAGCCTGCCTTCTGAACTACAGAGGTTCTCAGAGGAGGAGTTTCAGGAGGCGGAGTCAGTACAGGAATCACAGCTTGCAGGCAGCAAGGTACCATGGGATATGTAGTCCTTAGAAATGGCGAGCATGCAGCAGAGGAGCAGCTGGAAAGCATGCAGGGAATCTGAGAAATTGTGGAAAGAGATGGCCAGCAGACAGGCAGGACTCATGACATGAAAGCAGAATTTTTTTTAAGTAAGCTTATATTGGATTGTCAAAAATAACTATTGATTGTATTGCTATCACAGTACTGATGTTAAAAAAAGGAAAGTCTGTGCTGTGACCATAGAATTCCTTTAAGCTTAGGGGGTGGGACTTAAGTTTGGTGTTAAGGACAAAGTGAACCTGTGCTTTCCCCATTCCTCTCTACCCTGCTTTTGGAGTATTACCAGTCATAATATACTAGGCACCTAGACATATTAGGAGACAATTATCAAACAAATTGGCAACACAATTAGATGGAAACCAGGCTACCTCCTGATAAAATGCCTATGTAACAGTTTATCTATAACTACCACTTCCTCAAATATAATAAGTGACAAATTCAGAAAATCAATATACAACAAAACTTAAATCCCCATAGCACAAATAAAACCTTCACCCTTGAAGATATGAAATAACAATATAGAAATGTGCCAAAATTATACAAACTAATACTTATACAGTCCGCCCCATAGAACAACTCTATATCAATATTCAAAAAAAAATAAAATTAAAAAAAGTCCAAAAAAAAGTCCAACCAATTAAATATAAATCCAAAAAATTCAAAAATAAAATAAAATAAAACAGCCCTTGACGCATTTCGTCATCGACTTAATCATAAGGGATCCCTTATGATTAAGTCGATGATGAAACGCGTCAAGGGCTGTGACGTCAAGACGCATACAGGAACCGGAAGTCGACCGGTGGCCATTTTGCAAAAGGGAAAAAGAGGATAAGGACTGTGTGTTGGTCCCTGGATGTTCCCTGGATAGTAGCCTGGCGGTTTTCACGGTATCTAAAAGCGGTTTTGAATCATTTCAAATGTGAGCAGTTTTAATAAAGTGTTTTTCTGTACATTACTTTGGCGGTATTATACTATTTGTCCCTCATATGCTTTTTGTCTATATGGTGCCAATGATATGGAGATATGGAAAATCCTGCTGGAATAGTGCACTGAATATAGTGGAATCTGGGGAGCACTTTAGGAGGATCCCATCCATAGGATACTATTAAATATTGAAAGCAGGTTTATTGAGGAGTGTTGGTAAGGGTATATATTCCTTACTACAATAGAAGTGGCACAGTGTGGATTTGTTTTGGAGCACTGGAAGAGTGATTCACAGTACACAGTGTTTTGCACTAATTTTTCTTTTTTAATTATGTTTGTTCACTTGATTCACTTTTTACACTAATTAGCAAAAGAAAAAAATGATATTCTTATTTGGATAATCACCAGAGTGTTGTCACGAATATTTCATTTATTTTATTTTTGAATTTTTTGGATTTATATTTATTTGGTTGGACTTTTTTTTGGACTTTTTTTAATTTTATTTTTTTTTAATATTGATATAGAGTTGTTCTATGGGGCGGACTGTATAAGTATTAGTTTGTATAATTTTGGCACATTTCTATATTGTTATGCAACAGTTTAGCTGTGTTTTTGCAACCCCTGTGCTTGAAATCCTGGGCAGCAAATTGTGACAGATTTACAAATGTCTGACACAGATTTATCATTGTTGATAAGACAGAATTTCACTTTAAACAGACACACACAAAGTGGTCAGGTGAGGTTTCATTCTGTGGCAGTGCTCCTTTAGAGCAGCAGGTCTCTGGATGGCCAACAGCAACAGCCATGCTAGCCCAGTGCACCTCCCGCCATCTTCCTGAAACAGGAATAAGTATCTGAAACAGATTTATCATTGTTGATATGACAGAGTTTCCTTTAAACAGACACACACAATGTGGTCAGGTGAGGTTTCATTCTGTGGCAGTGCTCCTTTAGGTTGGCCAACAGCAATGGCCATGCTAGCCCAGTGCACCTCCCACCATCTTCTTGAATTATGGAGGAATTCTGCCATCTTGGCTATTCAAGTACTCCCGGCCTGAGGTCTGCTCCCAAGAACACTTGGTATTTTTGCTAATGAACGATTTTCAACACAGTCGGCTTTTTTGGATGCTTTACTAAAAAAAAAGAGTGGTACAAAGCTGTTCTGGCATACAAAACTGTTCCAATACTATTTTAAAATTTTTTCCGTTATCAGCTCCACCACCACTGACAACAGTCATCCGCCCCTTCAGAGGGAAGCACTCCCCTTCTCAAATCAACCCTAACTTCACCTGCAGCTCCTCTACATCTTTCTCCAGCACCACCTCTATAGATTCCTGCAACTTTCCCAACTGTGGGGTATTTGAGGCTGAGGACACGCTTGATCACACTGATCACAACTACACTTGGGAAAGTATTAGGGAAGCTGTCCACTGTTCCACCAGCCCAGAATGACTAGGAACAAGGAGAGCCCAGGGGGTCTGTTACTATTGATCCAACCCCTGACCCATTGCCAACCAAAATTTCTTCCTAGGCTCCGTCTGTCACGGATCCACGGTCGCCGCCACCAACATGCGACAATCGCACGACCGTGACTAACAGTAATACATCACGCCCACGGCATCAGACACCAGACCTTCTCACCAAACTCGTGACCGAAGGACCGGCCTATCTAAAACCGCGGTGTGACGCGCGTAACAAGGCCCCACCCAGCCGCACCCTGCACAGCGATTGTCCAGCTAATGGGCTACAATCGGTGCCGCCTGCAGCCTGAATGCGCTTGTTACTGGGTCAGGTTAATTACACCACTAGCCCTTCACATTGCCACCACCGTCTTGAAATGTACAGAGAAGACGGACTCTGTCAGAAATACACTATAATGATTGAAAAGTCACCTGTCCAATATGGTCAATTGGGCAGGGAGTAAACAAACACAGTAGCCTCTCTTCAAAAGGCAGGAATTCGTGAATTGCAGGTAAGCACTTAAAAACAGTTTAATACTTTCAGAAAGAAAGATTTATTACTAAAAGAGTCAAACAGGTGCAATAAAATATTTACAAAGAGATGTCACAAATATATATATATATGTATATAAAGACACAGCAGCAAGATAATAGGAAAGAGATTACGGGGTTAAGTTACGTGCCTTGCCTTGGTTTTGCAGATTCAAGTTGCAGAGCAGGGTGATTCTTTGATCTCCTTTTGTTACGATGTTCACTGGGAGATGTGTGTGTATCTTAAACTAGCTTTTCTCTTCTTAAAAGTCCCTCTCAAAGGGGAGGGGGGCTCTTACTACAAGTTTTGGGAGTGGTCAGTGGGAAACTCAGTTAAAACTAACAGCTTCATAATCCATGACATGAAACACACAGTTGACCTGAGGAATGTTCAATTCTCTTTTAAGTCCTGGAGAGAAGCTATTATCTGTTTTATGATGTGGGGGCTTACACAGTTTTGGGGTCAGTGCTTCCCAATTCTCTTAGAAATGCTGCCTTATCAGACGTAGGTGAGAAAGGTTACATGTTTCCCCAGACAACTGGCACCCAACCAGGGATGTCTTAACCTGGTTGACCCACACCATCTGTCAGAAGATAATGTTTGCCTCTCAGGACTGCAGGGGGGGGTAGGAAATGAGGCTGAGGAATGAGAAATATCTTGAATAAAAAGAGAAAAAATGTAAAAGGAGAACTCAGCTCCAACTCTGATGAGTTAGTTTGCTACACTGTCCTCCTCCCAAGGTATGGCTAGATATTTTGGTTTCTCAGGATCTGGAAGGGTTTCAAACAGATACATATGACACTTCCCACACTGTGGCTACAGTGGTACCTGCGATTCCCTAACATCATGATGGCACAAAGGCAGTCCTCTGTTGTGCAGGAACCTCAGCCCACTGTCCACTGTAGTTCCCCCACCATACAGGGCCAAACCTCATCCTAAGTAGCTCTTTTCCAAGGTAGCAGAAACCTGCTTTCCACTTTAACCACATGACCTGACAAATTGCTGCGTTCTTTCCACTGCCCCTTTGATTCCGCCTTTCAATCAAGCCCCAACTAGCAAAGCTGATATATTCTCCTTTGGTGGCAACATATCCTACCCTGTCAACTACGCCAAGTGTAAGCAGTTCCTGGCTGGCCACCAATAACTGTCATGCCAGGCCAGGGCACCACCCATTCCCTTCCTGAAACATGATCGAGATGGGGTACCAAACACCTGAATTATGGAGGAATTCCTTCATCTTGGCTACTCACATAATCCTGGTCTGAGGCCTACTCCAAAGAATACTTGGCATTTTTGTTAATCAACGATTGTCCATACGGTCAGCCATTTTAGATGCTTAACTAAAATAATATAAGAGTGGTTAAAGTGGTACAAAGCAGTTCCTGTGTACAAAACCATTCCAATTCTTTTTCCTTCTACCTCTCCCCACAAACTCTGGCAACTCTAGTATGAACACGGTGGGTACAGCACAACCTTCGCAGATTCAGTCCCAAAAATAATTGTCCATAGCTCAGACCCACTTCTCTCAGGAGCAGCCTGGGGCCTATCAGGGTATTTCTCTAAACCCTTGTAGCCTCACATGTTGCTATTGCCAGGTCACTATCTCCCCTTCAGACCCTTCTCCCTTCCTGCAGGGGCAATATATATGCCAAACGTTGACTCAACCCCCCAACACGTCTCCTGGGCAGGGCTTACACTTAAAGGGCCTTTATCCCCTGAATACACTGATCAGGGGCTTGAGCTGCTGACCGACAAAAGTTTTCCAACAAACCATAGATTTTTTAAAAAATGTAAAGTGTAAGTTCACCTTTGCACAAAAAAAGGATAACTAACTAACACACTGCAACCTCCCCACCCCCTGGTTCCCGCTACATACTTTGGTGGATTAGCTTTCATTGCCCGTGCAGCCAGTGCGCTGGTCCAGGGATTTGAAATGTGCCATTTTCTTCCCCTTCTTTTCTTAAGGATGTTGGGACGAATGAGAGTGATTCCAATTGGTCAAAGCAGTCACGTGCCAGCCCTGACCAATCAGAATCCCAAACTCTGTCCTGAGTGGGGCTTACACATAAAGTGCCTTTACCCTCTGCCTGCAAGAATTTAAGAAGTGAAGCATCATTACACACTCCATGAAACAGTAAGAAGAACTGTAGCAGCATACCTTACTGTGCTGTGTTCAGGCAAAGCATGCACATTATGGGCAGTGCACAGTGAAACATGGGACATGTAGTCCCACAGATTTCAATCTCTGACATGCTCAAGGTATAATCCCTGAGTGGATATTCAGGGAAACTGAAGAGAAGGACTAAAGAAAGAGGAAATCAAAAAAGGAAGTTTTTGGGGAACCTCAAAGGAAAATAACACTATACTATGTACTAGTTGGGTGGATCTTAATGTAATCTTAATGTAATGTAAGAGAAATGTTACACAAAGGTTTAATGTTCTCTAAGGAGTAACCTTGTAGTAAATCTGTCTCCAAATCTGTTTCACCGTTTCTGTTTAGGATGAGCTAAGGCATGTTTGGATCCTAGTTCAAAACCACCAGGAAAATATTCCCAGAGAGAAATCACATCTAGTGCATCACTATATACGCCTAGCTCAACCAAATTCTAAAACATAATGGAGACCATCACAAAGCAACATTACAGCAGACACAATGTTGAGAGCTCACCCCAAGCTGCACAGGGCTGCCCAGAATAATAGGAGTGAATGAGGCAATGATTACCAGCTAGAGGTTAGAAGCCAACTATCATCCCATCAATTGCAAGGCCTGTCCTCCTCTCCCACGGCACAGTTTTTCCTGAAGAAGCAGGTCTTAATTCCTACATAACGTGTTGAGACATTGTCTGCGAATTTAGCCACGCTCAACAAACCATATGCTCATCTATTGTAAGGACTTTTGCCCGGTTTTAATACGTTGGTGATAACCACTATGAGATATTTATAATTGTCTATATTTAGCTGTATTAGGGTGGCACAGTTCTGCAGAGGATTTCTCTTAACCTTTCCCCATGATTGTTTTTAACAAGAATTTGAGTGTTTTTTTAATCTTTTGAATTGATAAACTTTATAGGGGGTTACCACATTTTTTACAATATGTTGCGTTAAAGCGCAGCTCCAGTCCCCCTAAAAATGTTTTGTTAAAAACAGATCCACAATGACCTTACAAATAGCATTAACAATTGGAATAACTCAATATTAAAAGCATTGTAATTACTTAGAAAATCGTAAACATTTACCAGGATCTCAGAAGCAGGCAGGCGCCATGATGGCTGTGGGCATCTGAAGCCCGCAGGTATTTATTTCCTGGAATCGTGCTGCTAGCTATCCCAGCATGCACCACTCGTTCTCACACATGCGCAGTACAGACACTGCTCAGCGCAACGTGTGCAGTACAGGTTGCCATAACAATGGTGGGGACGGATGAAGTTCCCGCCCCCCGTCAGGCAACCTGTACAGCACTGCACTGCAAGGAAGGGAATATATCATGAACTCCGGTAAAATGGCGCAAAACACCTCCCATTTGCAAGTCCCGCGATTACAGGAAACCAAAGGACTCCTGAGATACAGGAAATGACATCCCAGGAGACCTTTGCAAATCGCCTTACAACGTCATCGCCTAGGTGGTCGGGATCGGAACTGCAGGCTTGCAGTGGATTAACCATTAGCCGCCCGGCCTATAGCCATTTGGCGGCCGCAAAAATGCTTCAGCTTTCCGGGTGCACGCCATTTGGCGTGCTCCCGCACATGCGCAGTTTGCGTGGTTGCAGAGCCGCGCAGTGGCGCGATCTGTCACCGTCCGTGTACCTCGGACACGGCCGATGACAGATCTGAGTACCGGCCCCCGTTGCCGGTACCATGTGACCTGCTGTGACCAATCACAGCAGGTCACATGACAGTTGTATACAATGGATGGCTTCATTCATGCCATCCATTGTATACTAGTGCCTAGCTGTGAATGGTCACAGCAGGTCACATGCACATGTCATGTGATTAGCTGTGGCCAAATCACAGCTAAGCACAAAAAAAAAAAAAAAAAAAACCTGAATGAATCGATTTCATTCAGGTAAATGCTTGCTTATAGCAAAGTAATTCTTTGCTATAAGCAAATTGTGTAAAAAAAAAAAAAAAAAATACTGATCACTTCCCCAAAATAGTACAATGTTACTATGGTAACATTTACTACTTTGGTCATAGTAAAATATGAAAACAAAATCTTAAAAAAAATAAAAAAAAAATGTAATAAAAAAAATAAAAAAAAAATATATATTTTTTTTTTCATACTGTCACCAGTCAGTGTCCCTGTTCACCGCCATGCCAGTTATATGATGATGCTGTACTGCACTGGTGACAGTATGTAAAAAAAATAGTGAAAATCATTTTTTTAATTTTTTCATTTTCCGAAAAATTATGACAAAAAAAATACAACTTCAAAAAACTCGCCATTCCTCTTATGAAGTACGTCGGACTGTCTACTCTGCAAAAAGGGGTCATTTGGGGGGTATCTGTACTGTTCTGACATTCTTGGACCTCAAGAAATTAGATTGGCTGTCAGTACTTCAGGATTGATCAATTTTCAGATCTATACCATAGTTTGTGAACTCTATAACTTTCCTACAAACTAAAAAATACATCCTAATTTGGGTTATTTTCACCAAAGACATGTAGCAGAATACATCTTGGCCTAAATTTATGAAGAACTATTATTTATTTGTAAACTTTTATAACAGAAACAAAGAAAAACGTGTTTTTCTTTTTAAATTTTTGGTCTTTTTTTGTTAATTTAGCAAAAAATAAAAACCCCAGCAGTGATTAAATACCACCAAAAGAAAGCTCTAGTTGTGTGAAGAAAATGATAACATTTTAGTTTGGGTACAATGTTGTATGACCGCGCAATTGTCATTCAAAGTGTGAGAGCGCTGAAATTGAAAAATGGCCTGGGCAAGAAGGTGTAAAATTGCCCGGTATTGAAATAGTAAAAGGTATGTATAATGAAGAAAACAAATATTCAACTTGTGCTTTATTTCACAGGGACTACATAATAAGATAAAGTATTAAAAATGGGTGGAACCCCGCTTTAAGTGTGTATTCCATGAGAACCTCTAAAGTCCTTTTGTAGCCAAACCCATTTTGTTATATGTTACTACTTGGGCGTGGTGCTCCTGCAACATGTCCCAATTAGCCCCTCCCATCAGGAAGCTGCCATTGTGCTTGGCCAATCATAAGCACGTATATGCGTGGGGAATGCCTCGACCACTTTTGACCACGATTGACCAAGTATAATGACAGCTTCCTGATGGGAGATGCTTTAGCCTTACTTTGCTTTAGCAAAATTGTTAAATGTCTCCCACAGTGTATGTAGAGGACAGACTGAGGTTTTGGTAGCTCTCTAGGCAATTTTCAATATCTTCATTAGTTTCTGGTGGTTTATTGGATTTGTATTTCTGGTACACTGTGTAATACCAACATTGTAATCCTGTCCAAATTTGGGAGTGTCCTGAAAAATTCCAAGACAACACATTGTAAGTAAACTGATCTTTCCATCTCCTAGTAAACACTCACCTATTTCATTTAAATTTCATAATGAAGGTTAGAAAGTGATTACAGTGGGTTTCATTTTTACTTTAATCAGAGGGCCAAACAAAAAAACAAACAGATTCCCCAGTCGACACAAGCGAGGTGGATGGAGGAATCCTCCGCATTGTGCCATTGGATTCTGACAGCGGGACTCACTCAGTCTCTGTCCTCTCCTCTCAGGACTGTACACGGAGCCAACTTACTCCATCCATTCTGCCCCATCCTTTCAGGAGCCTATCATGGGGCCCCCAACTAACCTGCCCCTGGCACCTGCACCCTGCGAAGTGAAACAACAAGAAGCGCACCAACCTTGTGCATTACCTCAGTAACCAAAATTTATTTAGTAAAAGAATGGTACTCACAAACAGCGAATAAACACAGGCATGTAAGTCCTCCAAGGGACTTCAAAGGCAAGAGGCCAGCGCAAATCCCATCATGGGGGTAGGCACTCAGTACAGCTGACGCGTTTCGAAGGTCATGCCTTCTTCCTCAGAGCTTAGCTGTTTTTATTCGCTGTTTGTGAGTACCATTCTTTTACTAAATACATTTTGGTTACTGAGGTAATGCACAAGGTTGGTGCGCTTCTTGTTGTTTCACTTCACAGTTCTGTTCGGGCTTCCCCAGCCTTGGTTTGGAGCTGCACGACCTTGTATACTCCGGTGGTTGCTTTTTTGGAGTTTTGATTTCATCTACTCACCACCGGCCTGGGTCCCGGAGCGCAGGAGAAATCACATTTGGTTACCTGCACCCTGCTCCATATCCATCCGTGCCATGTGTATGATAGTGTTTGGGGCAGAGGACATGGTGGGGTGTCTGTCTGATAGATCATCGAGGAGGAGGATACTTTCTGAACCAGTAAAAGAACCCAGGGTGTAACAATGAGAGAAAGGAGGGAGAGCTATGTGTGACTGGAGAGCTGAGAACTGAAATGTGAGAGCCTGAGGGGAGACCTGTGTCTGTGTGTTTGTGTGGAGGTGCTCTGTATTCTCTTTATGTAGTAGGGGGGCCAGGGGCGGACTGACAACTCATGGGGCCAACGGGCAATAGGAGATCATGGGGCAATCTGTGTCCCTGCCCACACTCAAGCCACACTCACACAAAGCCCCACCTACATATTGTAGTGACCGCATTACATGTGTTTGTCACAGAATTTCTCTACACTATGTTCAAAATAAATGTTTATTATAGAAATTAAAGAAAGTTTTACCAAAGACATGTAGCAGAATACATTTTGGCCCAAAATTTATGAAGACATTTTATTTTTTTAATTTTTTATTGGATATATTTTATAGCAGAAAGTAGAAATATATATTTTTTTCAAAAGTTTCAGTAAACAGTTAATAGAGTCCACCTGTGTGTAATTTAATCTCAGTATAAGTACAGCTGTTCTGTGAAGCCCTCAGAGTTTTTTTTTAGAGAATATTAGTGAACAAACAGTATCATGAAGGACAAGGAACACACCAGATAGGTCAGGGATAAAATTGTGGAGAACTTGAAAGCAGGGTTAGGTTATAAAAAAAAAATCCCAAGCTTTGAACATCTCATGGAGCACTGTTCAATCCATCATCCGAAAATGAAAAGAGTAAGGCACAACTGCAAACCTACCAAGACATGGCCATCCACCTAAACTTACAGGAGAGCATTCATCAGAGAAGCAGCCAAGAGGCCCATGGTAACTCTGGAGGAGCTGCAGAGATCCACAGCTCAGGTGGGAGAATCTGTCCACAGGACAACTATTAGTCATGCATTCTACATGTATGGCTGTTATGGAAGAGTGGCAAGAAGAAAGCCATTGTTGAAAGAAAGCCATAAGAAGTCCCATTTGCAGTTTGCGAGAAGCCATATGGGGGGCACAGCAAACATGTGGAAGAAGGTGCTCTGGTCAGATAGGGCAGAATGGAACCTTTTGGCCTAAAATCAAAATGCTATGTGTGGTGGAAAACTAACAATGCACATCACCCTGAACACACCATCCCCACTGTGAAACATGGTGGTGGCAGCATCATGTTCAGCAGGGACAGGGAAGCTGGTCAGAGTTGATGGGAAGATGGATGGAGCCAAATACAGGGCAACCTTAAAAGATAACCTGTTAGAGTTTGCAAAAGACTTGAGACTGGGACGGAGGTTCACCTTCCAGAAGGACAATGACCCCAAACATACAGCCAGAGCTACAATGGAATGGTTTAGATCAAAGCATATTCATGTGTTAGAATGGCCCAGTCAAAGTCCAGACCTAAATCCAATGGAGAATCTGTGGCAAGACTTGAAAACTGCTGTTCCATCCAATCTGACAGAGCTTGAGCTATTCTGCAAAGAAGAATGGGCAGAAATGACCCTCTCTAGATGTGCAAAGCTAGAAGAAACATCCCAAAAAGACTTGCAGCTGAAAGGTGGTCCTACAACGTATTGACTCAGGGGGGGTTGAATACAAATGCCGCCATGCTTTTCACAGATTTATTTGTAAAAAATTTTAAAAACCATTTATCATTTTCCTTTCACTTCGCAATTATGTGCCACTTTGTGTTGGTCTGTCACATAAAATCACAATAAAATACATTTACGTTTTTGGTTGTAACATGACAAACATAACATAACAAAATGGGGAAAATTTCAAGATGTATGAATGCTTTTTCAAGGCACTGTATATAACACTGATGTCTGTACACTGACTGCTATTCCCTATATAAAACACTGATGTCTGTACACTGACTGCTATTCCCTATATATAACACTGATATCTGTACACTGACTGCTATTCCCTATATATAACACTGAGTGTACAGATGTCAGTGATATACAGTTGTGTTCAAAATAATAGCAGTCAGACCTCACTAACCTGATCAATCACTCTTTTTGGTAGAAATGATATTTCTACATGGCAAATAATTTACTAGCAGGTGTAGTAGAGTAACAGAAATCCAACAGACCCAACAGTCATGACATGCATGCTGCTGATTCTGTGTAATTGAATCACTAATTGAAAGGGGCATGTTCAAAATAATAGCAGTGTGGAGTTCTATTAGTCAGGTCATTCATTCTTTGAAAAACAGGTGGCAATTATTGCCCTTATTTAAGGAAGGAAGGCAGTAAATGTTGTACATGTTGGTTACAGTGCATTTTTCTCTGAAATTCTGAGGAAAATGGGTCATTCCAGACATTGTTCAGAAGAACAGCGTACCTTGATTAAAAAGTTGATTGGAGAGGGGAAAACATATAAAGAAGTGCAGAAAATGATAGGCTGCTCAGCTAAAATGATCGCAAATGCTTTAAAATGGCAACCGAAACCTGAAAGACGTGGAAGAAAGTGAAAAACTACCATTTGAATGGATAGAAGAATAGCCAAAATGGCAAGGTCTCAGCCAACAATCAGCTCCAGGAAGATCAAAGAAGGTGTAAAGTTCCCTGTGAGTACTGTTACAATTAGAAGACGCCTATGTGAAGCTAAGCTATCTGCAAGAAGCCCCCGCAAAGTCCCACTGTTGAAAAAAAGACGTGCTGAAGAGGTTACAATTTGCCAAAGAGCACTTTTTCTGGCCTAAAGAGAAATGGCGCAACATTTTGTGGACTGATGAAAGTAAGATTGTTCTTTTTGGGTCTAGTGGCCGGAGACAGTTTGTCAGACGACCCCCAAACACTGAATTCAAGATACAGTACACTGTGAAGACAGTGAAGCATGGTGGTGCAAGCATCATGATATGGGGATGTTTCTCATACTACGGTGTTGGGCCTATTTATCACATACCAGGGATCATGGATCAGTTTGAATACATCAGAATACTTGAAGAGGTCATGCTGCCTTATGCTGAAGAGGCAATGCCCTTGAAATGGGTGTTCCATCAAGACAACGACCCCAAAGACACCAGTAAACATGCAACATCTTAGTTCCAGACCAACAAGATTGACGTTATGGAGTGGCCAGCCCAATCCTCGGATCTTAATCCGATAGAATACTTGTGGGGTGACATCAAAAATGCAGTTTCTGAGGCAAAACCAAGAAATAGAGAAGAACTGTGGAATGTAGTCCAATCATCCTGGGCTGGAATACCTGATCACAGGGGCCAGAAGTTGGGTGACTCCATGCAACACAGATGTACAGCAGTTCTCAGAAACAGTGCTTATACAACTAAATATTCATTAAGTGATTCAAAGGAAAGCAAAATCTTCAAACATTTTTCAGTTTACATAGTGAATGTTTGAGTTTGTAAAGAAGAATACAAACACTGCTATTTTTTTGAACAGTCTAATATTCACTTTTCTTCCATTTTTTTAGAGGAACAACACAAATTTGATATATTTTTCTTCATGTTTTGATTTGGAATAGAATGTGTAGTGTTCCCAATGCATTTGTGTGTATGGAAATAAAAGCTATTAGAAGGATTTTGAGCTTTATTCACTTTTTTCAACACACTATTATTTTGAACACAACTGTATATAGGGATCTGGACACCCAGGTGACACCATTAGTGGCATAGGGGTACATCAGTTTCTCACTGTGCAGGATTTGTGATGATGAGGATGAATTCAACAAAGAAGCAGCATGAATGTGTTATTTTTTTCTGTCAGTGTGAGTACCCTGAAAAATCATTGAAAAGAGCAGGAAGATATGAAATCTCTGTTATAAGACAGGAATTGATACATGTTCTTCACAACATGCAGCATAGAGTTTAAAAAGACTAAAACATTGTGGAACGATACCTACCAGTATTGTATGAGGAGGATACATATGCCCAAATTTTATCTGGGGGGGTTAAAACTGTCTCTCGGTGAGCCCTTTCTGTAGGGATATTTCTCTCCCTCAGCTACTTTCCTTTAAGGGCAGGACTCCAATTAAAAGGTAATTAAAGATATGGTGGGGACAGGTTCCTTTGTTGTCCCCATATTGTTAGACACAAAGAGATTGAGTCTACTGTAAATGGCAAAAAATGGAAAAGAAAAATCGTTATTAATTTCAACACTCAGTGCGTTGTCTGATAACATGCAAGGTTTGCTCAGTACCATACAGGGGCGGACTGACAACTCATGGGGCCCTGGGCAATAGGGGATCATGGGGCCCCTGTGTCCTTGCCCAAACTCAAAAAAGCCTATAAAAAAGGTACCAGGGGCATCTCATGGGGCCCCCTACTGACCCCGGGCCCTTGGGCAGTGCCGAGTTTCCAAATGGTCATATGTGGGTGGACTAGTAGAAGACTGTGGGATTGTCTCCATAATCACATCTATAACAATGAAAAAAATCTCTCCACAAATGTGGCTAAACATTTTATGGGCGTGCATGGGGGTGACCCCACAGTCTTATAAATACAGGGCATAGAAAGAATGGGAGGTGACATCTTCAGACTTCTCTGTAAGTGGGAAGTCTTCTGGATATTGCACTTACAGACAAGGATTCCAGGAGGCCTGGACTATGAATGGGATTTACCCACTGTTATGAATAGGCCACTCTGTCCGAGATTTAACAAGTAGGTGCTGGAATATAGATTTTAGTAGAAGAAAAAAAATCGAAAGTCATGCACAACCTGATATTTTCAGATATGTTTTTATTTATTAGTTTGTTTTTTTTTCCTTGCAACTGTCACAGGGTATCTTTCATGCACACAAGACGTTTAAAAAAACTCTCCTAGAAGCTGTCCTCATGGCAGCAGCGTTTTTGCATAATAAAAGCCTGATGCTTGTAAAAGTATCTAACGCTTTTACAAGCGTTTAGGCACTTCTAAAATCGCATTTTATTGGCCAGAATGATCATTTATTCTGGCCATTGAAATGAATTAACACTCAAGCACTAGACATGCCTAGCATTTAGATGTGTTTAGCTGCGACAAGCATTTTTTTTCAGCCAAAACACTGCTGCTTCTGGACACACTGGCCCTGGATTTTTTTTTTCTGCTAGTAAACGCTACTGCAACTAAAAGCTTCTAAAAGTCTATGTGTGCATGGACACATAGGACTACATAGAGGGCCATTTGGAAGCACTAAAGCACCCCTAAAAGTGGCTGCAAAAACACCCTGTGTGCATGAGGCCTTAATGTGATGCTTTAGAAGGGGAAACATATTAAGTTGTTGATGGCATGTTTTGTTTTTATTTTACCAGTCTCTCATTCCCCCCACACTGAGTGGTTGCTTCTGTGTGACCCTATGTAGTCTCTTACAGCACCGCTCCAAGCGCCCATTCAGCCCCATCCAGTAACCCACTACTCAAGGGTCCTGGCCGGATGTACAAAGTATGACTCAGAGGTGCCGCATCCTGAATCAGTGGATGGAAAATGTTCTCTGCCTAGGCTCTTCCCAGGCCATCTCCTCTGACACATTTGCTCCGCCCACATGCCTCTATGACTAAACCTCGTGGGTGGGGTGGAATTGTCCAGCACACACAAATTTGGTGGGGAAACGCAAACTTGTTGAGAATGATATATAAACAACTGAAAATGCCACACATGAACCAGTGTTGCATGTCACAAATGCTATAAGTTCCCAAGAATGCATATAAAATAGTGGCAATAGAAAAAAGTTAGTTATAATGCTCCAATTCTGTGCCCCAGATTTGGGCTACACTGACTTGTTGAAATGTACCAGCAAAGGGGGGCTGCTTCGGGGTCCCTGAAGGCTGAATCATCTCAAAGGAATATCCTTCGAACAGCCTCTGGCTCTGAGGAAGAAGGGTATTCCTCCGAAACGCGTCAGCCGTTAGGGACCCCGAAGCAGCCCTCCTTTGCTGGTACATTCCTCTGTGCTTTGGAAACTATCCAAATTTGGCCACTAATGTGTGGCTTGAAGAGTGTATTTTAGTTCTGTGTTTGTGAGCACTTTGTGAGCAGTTTTCTGCTGGTATTTTTTATTAAAATCTCTTGGATAATGCACTACGTTGGTGCGCCCTCTTTTTTTTCTGTTGTTTCCACTCGCTCACCTCTATCTGTCTCCTCATAATGAACCCTTTGCTGCATGACCACACCTCCCAATACTGCCTGTCCACACCTTGTTCACATCTTACCCACATCTCTTCATAAACCCTCTGCTGCCTGACCACACCACATCCACATCTTCCCAACACTTCTCCATGAGCCCCTGCTGCCTGACCACAACTTGTTCAATTCTGTCCTATATTATTGACCATAAGGGCATTCTTCCTGTGTTTTCATTTTTGCCCTCCATTCCTCTTCCATAATCTCAATCAATGTTCTTCTGCTTGCCCACACCTCTTTCTCTCTCTTCGGCACCTCCTTATTTGCCTTTTCCTGCCTTCCCTAACTTTTGTCACCCCTCTTAATGAACCCTCTTGCTACCTGCTCACACCTTACTTGCCTCTCTTTGTCTCTTCTCCATGAGCCCTCTGCTTCCTGTCCACATCTCACTTACCTGTGTCCTGCACCTTTCCATGAACCTTCTGCTCCCTCACCACACCTTGCTCACCTTTCCATGAACCTTCTGCTCCCTCACCACACCTTGCTCACCTTTCCATGAACCTTCTGCTCCCTCACCACATCTTGCTCACCTTTCCATGAACCTTCTGCTCCCTCACCACATCTTGCTCACCTTTCCATGAACCTTCTGCTCCCTCACCACATCTTGCTCACCTTTCCATGAACCTTCTGCTCCCTCACCACATCTTGCTCACCTTTCCATGAACCTTCTGCTCCCTCACCACACCTTGCTCACCTTTCCCTGATACCTCTCCATGACACCTGTGCTGGATGTCCACAACTAAAGTACCTCGACCAACACCACATCATGAACCATGGATAGGGGATTGGCATTGTCAGCCTGCAATGGGAAGTGCTGTTACTGACAGGCTCTTCAGGTAAGAAACTTTGTAACAGATTGAAAAAAATGCTTTAGTGACTTCAGTGGGGCATCTCATCTGTATGCCTTGTCTTGGTTGCCGGGGCTCTGTTTGCATTGATATGTTTTTTATTGTTTAATGATGAAGACTTTTCTATATCTAGGGTAAACCAAGAGCTTCTATCAGAAATTTGAATGGAAATGCTCAGTTCCTCCTTTGTTTAGCCTTTCCCTACAGATTCAAGGCAATGCTTGGAACCTGAAGCTCAGACTTTGTTGTAGGTTTATTGTCTTTCTTCGACTTCACTTATCTTCAGTTTATGATCAAAGTGACTACGTTTTTGTCTGAACCAATGTTTATTCTATCAGCTCTCTCTACACACTATACTGAGCATGTCTGCCTTCTGCTTTATTGCTTATACACTTTTAGTTTTTATAGCTTATATGTTTTACAGTCTTGGAAATCTTCTTTCCATTCTCCAGTCCCCTCTACAGTCTCCGGTTCAGCCAGTAGGTACAAATCTTTCCACTGAAACCAGCACAGGTACATCTCCCTCAATGGAAATCAGACCCCTTACTGATCCAGAATATCGCAAGCTTATCCAGCAGCAGTTGGTGATAATGCTACATGCACACAAATGTCAACGACGGCAGCAAGTCAATGGTGAGATGTACGTATGCACCCTTCCCCACTGTCGTACCATAAAGAATGTTCTGAATCACATGACAATCTGTACAGTTGGGAGAACTTGTCAGGGTAAGCTGTTATCACATGTACTGAGCTGTTAAGACCCTTTCACACTTGAGCGTTTTTCAGGTTGAACCTCCATACTCAAAAACACTCAACAAGTAAAATCCCATTATTTCCAATTGTACCTGTTCACACTTGAGCATTCTGTTGCCTGTAATAAAACGCCTTTCACTGAAAAATGTACTTGCACTAATTTTCAGGCAGATCTGAGCATTTTGTCTCCATAGATTTGAATGGAAAATGCCTGAATAGTGGGAATGAGCATTTTGTTTTAGGCATTTTAGGCTCAAACAGCAGTTATTTCTATTGGCCTCAGCAAAAACGTCAAAATGAAAAACACCTGAAAAAAATGCCTATAATATTTGCAAATCTGCTAAAACAAAAAAGGTTAAAATTGCCTGAAAAAATCAAAGCTTGAAAAAACGCCTGAAAAACTCTCCTCCTTGTTCACTGCTTTGAATGTGCTAGGTTTCCAACCTGTGACTTCCTACTTTGGATGTTTTTTTCAATCAAGCTGTCAAATCATTGTAGTTTCTGAATTTATTACCATGGTGCCTGCAAAATGTGAACTTAAAAGAAACAAAATTTGCAGATGTGAATATAATTCCAGAATAATTATAGGATCATTCCAATTCTTAGGGGTCAGAAGCCAACAATTACTACATTTTCACTGTCTTTACTTTATAATTCTCGGTCCCATAAAATAACTGCTGGTAGCCAGATTTTTCTTTTTGACTCTTCAATTCTACATTAAATGGACCAACCTGCTTCTGATTTGGTTTTATTTTTTGGGCCAAAACAACTTTACATTTTAAGTAGGCTAAAACTGAATTTTTTAGGAACATTTTACTTCATAATAGAGCTTTGTCTAGAGAATTGTATGCTTGCTTTAATATTCCCCTCCCCAACAGCATATACTCACCTTTTCTTAACTATCCCCTTCGCTCCGTTCAATCACTGGTACACTTCTAAATATGGGTTCTAAATACAAGAAGCATGTTGAATACTGGTGCCCTTTGCGTACTTTGCTTCTGTGCATGACCGGTCACTGCTACTCTCTCCCTGTGCAGGATGGCTGTTCTAGTATCTGCTCCCTGCAGTTTCTTTGCAGGCAGCCTGTAGTGGGTGGACCAGATTAAATAAAATAAAGGATTTTATATGTATGTTAACTTATGTTTTATCGATTATTAACCCTTTTCAACCCTTAGTTCCCCACTGCTCTTCCTCTAGACAGATAATCTCCCATTGGAAGAACTGCATAAGGCATGACTGTGCTGTGTGCCTACCTTTAAAGACCTGCAGTAACAACAGGTCCCGGCTGTGTAAGTGTATTTTCTGTCCTTAGACTCTTTGGTGACCTAGAACAATGTTACTAAAAAGGTTTGTCATTGTGAGCCATGTCTGCCCTTACTGATGATAGAATATTTTGTGTATAATTTATTGTGGAGCAAATGCAATTCTAAGCTTTAACGTGACTCCATTGCTATAATAACCCAAAGCACACTCTAAAAAAAGATGCTGATTACTTGCCTGTTGAGGAGGCAATGAGTCCGGGTGGTTTTATTCCAGAGCTATTAGTGATTCTATTATCTGACACTTCCATGTGTGTCACATATACATTGCATTCTGTGGTTCCATCTGCTGGACACTATGGCCCTGATTTACTATTGGGCTTGGGCGCATATTCGTGGGCGAACGTCTAATTTTTATGAGCGACCGTCTACTTTTACCCCGCAACGAGATTTACTATTGAGCAGCGTCCATAAGCAGATTCCCAGTCGAATTTACTAACAAGGCACACGCACGGAATCAGACTCACAAAGCAGACTTGCTAAGAAGCACGTCTAACACCATGAAAAATCACTGCAGAGACATGTTCACTTAGAAATTTGCTTTGCCAAATATCAGGACTTCACTTTAAACAATATCTGCTATTTCCCAAAAAATTAAGAATGTGTTAAAAATCGTTTTTTTAAAGGAAATCGACACAGTGAAAATCTAGACGCCCGTGCAGTGTCTTTGGCCGATATAAATGCGCATGTGCAGAACACATGTTAGACGTCCTCTGCAGGCGCTTGCTTTTTAGCCACTGCCCAATAGTAAATCTCTGTGTGGATTCCTCTGACAGCCGACACTCGGGCGCATCTTCCGTGTTTAATAAACAGCACTAGGCATATCTTTATGTATTCTAATTTGATTTCCGTAGTTTTAGTGATTCTATTTTTGTTTCTTATCCTTTATAATTATTTCTGTAATGATTTTACTTATTTCAAAGGTCTAGATAATATTTATTTTGACAGCTGAATGTAAAAATAAATGTCCGCAATAAACCAAAAAAAAAAAAACAGCGTGGGTCCCCCCTCTCATCCATACCAAGCCCTTCAGGTCTGGTATGGATATTAAGGGGGAACTCCACACTGAAATTTAAAAAAAAAAACAGCGTGGGTCCCCCTCAATATCCATACCAGACCCTTATCCGAGCATGCAGCCCGGCAGGTCAGGAGCGAGCGCCCCCCCCCTCCTGAACCATACCAGGCCACATGCCCTCAACATGGAGGGGTGCTTTGGGGCAGGGGGGGCCCCCCCAAAGCACCTTTTCCCCATGTCGATGAGGATAAGGGCCTCTTCCCCACAACCCTGGCCTGTGGTTGTGGGGGTCTGCGGGCGGGGGGCTTATCAGAATCTGGAAACCCCCTTTAACAAGGGGGCCCCCAGATCCCGGCGCCCCCCCCCTACGTGAATGAGTCTGCAGTACATGGTCCCGCGACTCATTCACAAAAAGACAAAGTGTGGTGTAAAAAAAACACAGTACAGGGTCTTTGACAAGTCCTTTATTAAAACAATGTCCCCCAAAGTAGATCCAGCGTCAATCACGGCGGGATGGGATGGGTCCTCCAGCATGACAATGACCCAAAAATTCCGCCAAGGCAACAAAGGAGTGGCTCAAGAAGAAGCACGTTAAGCTCATGGAGTTGCCTAGCCAGTCTCCAGACCTTAATCCTACAGAAAATTTGGGATCTGTAAAAAAGAGTAGACCAAAATCCCTCCTGAGATGTGTGCAAACCTGGAAACCAACTACAGGAAACGTCTTACTTCTGAGCTTGCCAACAAGGGTTTCTCCACTAAGTACAAAATTATGTTTTGCTTGGGGATCAAATACTTATTTTACAAATTCTGCAGAGTATCAAAGAATTTTTTTCCCCACTGTAATTTTATGAAGATCATACTGAATTAGGTACTGTTCTCTTAAAACCATTTCATCTTGAGATCTTGCATGCTATTCGGCTGAATAACTCAACATTTACATATGTTTTTCTCATTAAGTTATTTCAATTAAATCTTAGCACCTGAGTTCCCTGCTCCACCCACTTGCAAGGGCCATTACAAGGGCTATCACTTGCCATAAGGTACCATTGTGTATACAGAACTTGTATCATTTGGTTAGTAAGCAAGTATGATGAGTAAGACTTCACAGAATTTGTAAGCAGACCTGGGAGCCTCCTAATAGCTATTCCTTGCAATAAACACACAAATAATAGGAGGTTGTGATACATATCAGGATATGTTTTGTAAGAAGTCACTGCTGCAGCATAGATTTTGATTTTCATTTCAAGAATACATATGTACAGATTATACCTAAGGTTCACCATAAAAATCCTCATCTTGCCCCTGCAGTGAAGGGTACATGAAATGCTCAGTTCAGGACCAGGCTATTTAGGGTTACCCTAGGAGGCACTTATGAGTGAATCCAACTTTGGAAGCACTCCTTGCCATATGGATATTTTTCAGATTTCTAGGTTTATAGGTTGGGTAGCAGAACACTTAGCCTGGGTTCACATATATGCGGTGTGGTATGTCGCATGTGATTCACACAGGATCCGCACCACATTCCTGTGCAAATCACATGTTACTTGTGTGCGTTGCGGTTGGAGCCATACATTTTGTATGGCTCTAATTGTAACGCATCCGCACCAAAAATGTACAGGATCCTTTTTTGGGTCCACACTAGAATCGGATAGCATGGGTATTCACACCTATGTGATCCAATTCTGCACATTGCACCATGGTTTGCAGACCGCTTTTCGGGGTGTTGTTAACTTAACATACACACCCGCAGTGGTTCGCATGAACGGGGTGCGATTCTGAAGCGGTGCGGAATTCGCACAGAAAACGCTACAAATTCTGCACCGCATCAGTGTGAACCCGGGCTTAAGTGAAGGATCCCAGCATGTTGAAGGATGAACGCATGGTTTCCCAGGGAGATAGTTGCACATCTATGACCACACTATGGGGGTTATTTACTAAAACTGGAGGGTGCAAAATTGGGTGCAGCTCTGCATAAAAACAGCTTCCAGGTTTTATTGACAAAGCTTAATTGAACAAGCTGAAGTAAGAAGCTGATTGGCTACCATGCCCAGCTGCACCAGATTCTAAGTGGATTAGGTTTAGTAAATCCCCCCCATGTCTACCTGCAGTACCAGTCTACTGTCATACCTGGTTTATGGTAGTCCAGAGATACACATTAGCCCTTTAGTCTTCCTTCAGCGACCTCGTATAACAAACGTTAAGATTTGTCACTGCCTCTCTACCAGAAGTTTGCAGGAGGGAGGAGTTCCATTGTGATGTCAAGAGAACCGAAAAAAATGTATACACCACAAGAAAAGAGACTTGGAACTCAACATAAAAAGAGATGGGAAACTAGACTGTATATGTCAAAAAGGGAAGTTTGTTTGAAAAAGGACAGCAAGGAACCTTGAAGATTAACACTTTCTGTCACTGTCAGTGTGGACTTCAGCAGAAGAGTTCTCAGGATCAGAAAGGTGAGTTTGTTATGTAGGACTACCCCCTTAGGAGTTGCTAGAGATTTGGGTCCCCCTATAGTCCTGCACAGCCAGGCAACACGCATTTCCTTCCAGACTTGCATTCCAGAGACAGTAAACAGTCCTTGAGCTTGTTTTTTTTTTTATATTATTAAGGAGTAAATAACTTAGATGGGGATGAGGGGTACATGGGATGCCCGAGGAACTGTAAAACTGAAGACAACTCCCTGGAACTATGTACCAGTAGTCAGTAGTAGTTAGATATCATGGGGCCCTGTACAGCCTACCTGACAGGCCCACCCCCCCACCCCCCCCGCCAGAAAAAAAATCAAAATTATATTTACGGTAAAAATACACTGAAAACGTTATTAATATACACAAGCCCAAAAAAATTCTAAAATCTAAATGATAAAACTGTACTGAGTTAATAAATAAAGCTGTGTGTGTAATTGAGGTCTTGGGGCTCATTCTCATGGGTGCTGTGGCCTGTAGAGTGTGAATCAGTGGTTTGTTTATGTGGCTGGAGCCACTTGGAGCCGGTTGCAGGCAACCTATGTTACACTATGGAAATGCTGCAGGTCCTAATTTGACAGGCATATAGGTGCAGGTGTACAGCCCTGAACACAGACAGTGAGCATTCAGGGCCACTTTCCCACACCTGCACACCTGTCAGGGTACCCCTTTATCAGTGGCTATGCCAGTAGTAGGAACCAAAATTTGACCCCTCTGACTATTCCTCCAGCTCCCCCTAGCTACCTAGGAGGGTACTACAGTTATATCTTCTTTTACAGGTATGCCTTTTTTTAAAACATTTTGTAAAGAGACAGGGTAATTTTAAAGAAAAGAGAGAGACTTCTGAAACACATTGTACCACAGTCATCTATTTTACCAAATGGTGAACTAGAAGGCTGAAACAATTCTGATTTTACGAGTGTTTTAGACTTGAATCAGCGCCCTACATTTTTCATGGTAACTGCATGCATGCTACATAACATGTAAACCTAAAGTGCTTCTAAGCGCAAAAGTTGGACGTCTATGGACGTACTTAACTTTCATCCACTATACCAGGATGATGCCTGCAGCTACAGGCATCCTCTTGGTATCTTTCTTTTCAGCCAGTGATTCCCTCTTTTGTAAAAGCCATCCTAGTAGCTGATTATCCACTTGATTGCTTTTACGGGCAGTAGGAGGGGACCCCCCCCCCCCTGGTGCCCACTGGTGCTTCTCTGGACTCTCCCATGTGTTTTATGGAGCCCAGTATCTGATCCGGGATTGCCATTGGGCTGCCATAGAGCTGTCTCTATGATCCTGGGAGACGGAAAGTGACATCATTTTTTAAAATCATGCTTTCCAGGGCAAAGGAGATATCTGGGGTCTTATTGACCCCAAATGACCCCAGTAACAATGTAAAAATAAAAATAAAGAATGCAGAAACAAACACAAACGTAGGTTGCTCCTGCATATGTAAACAGTGTTCGTACCACACAGGTGAGGTATTGCTGCAAACTTTACAGCGAGAGCAATAATTCTAGCACAGTAACATTTTTAAAGTGTCGCCTATGGAGATTTTTAAGTACTGTAGTTTGGCGCCATTTCATAAGTATTCACAATTTTAGATGTTAGGTATCTATTTACTTGGTGTAATATCATCTTTTATATTTTACCAAAAAATAGGTTATATATTGTTTTTTTTGCATTAAAATTCATTAAAGTATATTTTTAAAAAAAAGAGTATGAAAAATCACTGCGTAAATACAGTGTGACATAGAAAAATGTAACATCCACTGTTTTATTTTCTAGGGTCTCTGTTTAAAAAATAATATATAATATTTGGGGGTTCTGAGCAATTTTCTAACAAAAAAAATTATGGTTTTTACATGTAGGAGTGAAATGTCAGAATTTGCCTGGTAGGCAAGTGGTTAACACAGGGGACATCTTTGTTTAGTCATCATCCAGGGTTACCATATACTTCCTGGTTTGAGATGCTTTCTCAAAAATGACACAATCATATAAATCCTGGTGACCTGCAGCCTCTCACCTACAAAGTTACAATGTTGCATTTTGATCACTAGGGGAGAGGAGACTGGGGAAAAGCTTCCTCTTGCCTGCAGCAGACTGATCACATGTCATCAAGCAGAACTATAGGTAAAACTTTTTTTCCATTTTTTGATAGAGTAAGGGAGGGTTATAACCCCTGTCAGATGTCTTTTTGCAGTCTGTGTCCCATTGCAGAGATTTCCATTCACTTCCTGTCCCATAGCCAAACAGGAAGTGAGAGGAAATCCCTTCAGATTAAGGGAATTCCTTGGGGACTTCCAGGTCACCAGAACTAGTGTCACCATTGGAAAATTTCCCCATTACTTTTCTGGGGACAGCCCAAAATTTGTGACCCTGCATTCACTATATCTGGTCTCCCACAGTACACACAACATGGAAATGCGATGATTTTACTAAATATAAATTAATAAATACCTTTTTTCATCAGCAGTATATAACAGTATTGTGACTTCTATCTGTGTCCAGCTGAGCACTGTTTAAAGCTTGTAGGAGGAATTTTCATTCTCCTCTGACTGTCCAATGAGGCTGCATAACCTCTGACCTTGTGTCTGGACAGCGCTGATTGGCCCTATGCTGATCACATCACCTTACCAAAGAAGAGTAAAACTCTCTAGCAATACACACTAAACTGAGCATGTGCAGAGTGACTCCTAGAGCTCTGTACTATTAGTAGATAGATTGGGGACAGTAGAAGAAGGGAGGATCAGAGAAGACAGGATCAAACAGTCATTTTACACAATGCGCAGGATTAACCCTTTAGGTTTCACAGTGAGTATAACAAGCATGTTTTACTGCATATATTACTGCATATACAGACTGATTTTACTGTTGTGAATTTAGTAACACTTTAATTTCTCTTTAGGTAATTCAAATATATTTATCATTTTCTGAAGATAAATTTGACAATTACTTTTAAATATACCATTTGTATTTTGTGGTTTGAAAGAGAAAGAAACAGGTAGAGTAAGGCTTAGAAAAAACAAAGAAAATAAAGATGATAGTACAATACCCCTATTTAATATGCATGGATACAGGAAAGTATTTGAAAATAAACCACTAAGTCTAACTGCTACGAATGTCCTAGTTTCTCTCGAAGTTTAAACCATATTAGAGTTCTATTTTTGTATATTAAGTAAATAAATTTGAGGAATTAGTTGGATTCCTTAAAGCACCGAAACTTCATTTCAATGTACTGTATGAGTTTCCTCATTTGCTTTCAGAATATTTCCCTCTGGTCTAATGTATTCTGCTTCTTTTAACCAGAAGAACGATGAAGGTCTCACAATAGTTATGTTAGAAGCTTTCCTTAACCTAATATCTAATATCTTCTTATTAACAGTACTAACATGTATGAATGAGTTGGATCTTAATAGAATAATTGAGTTATTATATTTATATTTGTTCTAGATTGGGAAAAGTAAGTAATTAGACTTCATAGTCTGTGAATATACATATTAACATATATCTTGGGTTTTCTTTACATTCAAGCCACACATGTGGTAGCAATTGGTCTATCCATCCTCCCCCATCTATGTAGGGGATTATGTTTCACTAACTAGAGAATTGTAAAAATATATTTCATACATGCTAGGTTTGTACTGTAATATTTCTTGATTGCGATATTTATATATGAGATAACTCTTGTTAAGATTATTTTTAAGAGAATATATATATATATATATGTGTGTGTGTGTAAATCATCTAATTTACTCTGATTGATGGAATGTCTAGGCCTTCTTAGGTTACACTCAGACTTTAGGAGAAGTAGACTGGAGGTTTGTTATATATACACATCTGTTTCCAATTATCTTGGTGGGACTACAAGGAGAAGATCAGCCCATTTTTAGGAGATGGTGGGGGCTGGATTGCTCTTTTAAGAGCAGAACAAAGACTTTTTAAGGTCACACTCTATATAGAAGCCTTGATGCGACACACATACACACACATACACACACATATACATATATACAATCTTATTATCAAGAACTTAACTATATTTTTTGGACATTATTTAAACATTCTGTATGCCAATATTTTATTTCTAATTTTATGCAACATTATTATTAAATCATCTTTTTGAGTTTATGCAAGAAGTGGAAGGACTTTCTATCTGAACATTTCTCATCAATACAAGTTAATAAAATATCGAGACAATACGATATTTTACAGTGGCAAGCCTCCAGTTCGATTTGTTTCCGATGATCGATTATTTTTGACTTTTTTGTCTTTCACCTTGCTGAGAGGGACGATGTTTGTAAGTCAACAAAATATGAAGTCAAGCTTTCAGGAGAAGTAAAAGTCTGCAACAGATGAATCGTCGGCATAATCGAGAACCTAAAAGCAGGATTGGTGAGAATTTTGCGCAATTGCAAAAAAACCGCTGTTCCTTGGTGATGTCATTTCCCACCAAGAGAGAAAAGACGCGTTATGTAAAGAAAGACCTTCTTAATCGGTAAGTAATGGATTTTATTGATGAATTATCTAGAGAGAGTAAGTTAGAATTCAAGAATCTGTCTACATTTGTTAAAGATGATGAACTTTGGCGGTACATGTATAATGAATGCTTACAGGCTAATATTAAGATAGAAAAATCTAAGTTTTCCTTTAAGAAACTGAGCAAACAAGTTAGAAATGTAATGAAGTTAGTTAATGATTTTAACGCCATGATTTTTGATGTTCCTAAGACTGCTGCTTGTGTAATGAAGCAAGATCAGAGCAGTGTATGTGCTAATTGCCAGATTTTGACTGAGCAAATAGATGATCTGCAAAGTGCAATTCAAACAAAAGACATTCAGTTATCTGACCTGCAGAATGATGTAAAAAGAATTTGTGTGAATACTAAGGCAGAGAAACAAAAATCTTTTGTACCAGAGATCCAGTCTATAGAAGGAGACCCTATAGATCAGGAAGAAATGTTTAAGAGAAAATTAAGGGATAAAGCTGCAGAACTTAATCTTAAAATCCTTGATCAGCTCATGAAAATTTTGAAGGATATGCCAGCCTATGATAAGGAAGCCGATGCTTTCCATAACATGGAGGTTTATGAAAATTTTTGTAATAATTTTTGTTTAAATCAGGAGCAAAGAAATTTTCTATTCTGTTTATGGCTCCCCAGCGTTATGGCACGTAGATTAATCAAAACGCCATATATTGAGGATGATGAGGAAATGCATAGCAATGCATCAGACCGACTGCGTCAATTATTGATATTTACTACTGGAGAGGAAACTCCTTCTTTGGAAATCTTAGACTCCTTCAGAGCTACGATTAATGATGATCCTTTTGATTTTAAAAATAGATTTTCGAAAGTATACAAAATGATATTTAATTTAGACAATGAGACTCCTTCTATGGTAAATGCTTTTGTTAAAAAATTCAAGTATCTTGATCCAGCATATTTTATTATTGCTACTGGAAAAAATGATTTAGATCAAGCAGCCAAAGTTATAGATACATTTAGAAGACTTAAATTAAACAATCAGAAGAAGGAAAGTTTAATTGTTCAAAATGGAGAACAGAGAGAGACCATGTGCTTAGCCACACCCAATTATGATGATGAACACGTCACAGGCAGGACGAGAGTCTCAGAGCAGACAGGAAATACTATTTGTTTCTATTGTAAATGATTTGGTCATTTGAAAAGAGATTGTATTCATTATAAATTAGATTTACAAAGAAAAACATTGGAATTAGAAGACCAAAATATAATTTCTGAACAATCTGCTCCTCCATGTTCCAACAATAGTCTGTCTGAGTTGCCTTATGCCTCAGAAGTTAAAAAGATCAGTTCACTGAGAGTTAACAACAGCTTAAACAATATGGTAAACAGTGCTGTTGTCATTAATAGGAATGGTTTATTGCCATTGCCGAAATTTAAATCAGGATCAAATCGAGATTCTTCTTCCTTACCGTTGGAATATGTTGCTCCAAATTTATTGGATGAAAGTGGAAGGCCCAAATCAATATTCATTGATTCTTCCATGTACTGTAATGTTGGAAGTATTTGTACAGCAATTGCTGACATGTCTTCAGATCATAAATGGCCACATACAGGAACCAATCTTGAATTGGAACAATTGGTTAGATCACATAAAGATCTTTGGAGTCAAAGCAAAAATGATGCAGGTTTGTTTACAGATTTTGAAGTTGACATAGAAGGTAGAGACCCTAAGCCTCAACCTCAATACAAATTGCCATTAGAATCAATTAATCCAATCTCTTCCATTGTAGATGAGTTTTTACAGCAAGGAATTTTAAAGAAAGTACAATCAGTGGTGAATAATTGTATTTGGCCTATCAAAGCTGATAATTCATATTCTTTATCAGTTGATTTCAAGACATTGAACAAATGCATCACAAATAACAAATCTATTGTTCCTGATTGTAACATAATGTCACATCTGGATGCCAAGGCCAAAATATTCTCTGTACTTGAAATCGCCAATAGCCATTTGTCAGTACCCTTAGCTAAGAGTTGTCAATATAAACTTGCTTTTAGCTTCAACAAAGAAACATATACATTCATAAGATTAGCCCCAGGCTTAGATGTAAGTGATGGAATTGTTCATGAGTATTTGGGAAAAATATTATCTAAATTCTCTAGGCCAGAATGTATTGTCCAGCATGTAGACAAGCTTCTCTTGTCTACACAAAATATAACTGAACATATCACTCTTTTGTCTGAAATATTTATGTTGTTACAAACAGCAGGATTGAAATTGAATACAGAGAAAGTTCAGTTGATGAAAAGACAGGTGGAATTCCTTCATATGCAAATTAGTCATGGACAGAGACAGTTGTTACAAGAAAAAGTTAGAACTATTTCTGCTTATCCAATTCCAACAAATCGCAAGGCTTTGCATCAGTTTTTGAGTGAAGTAAATCATTGTAAAGATTTTATACCCAATTTTGCAGAGAAGTCTAGATCATTATTTGATCCTTTGAGACAAAAAGATGGAGTATTTGATCAATGGGATCAAACTGAGAAAGAAGCTTTTGAACTATTGAAATGGGATTTGCAGAATGCTACTACATTAAATACTGTTGAGTTTTGTAGTAAAATTCCTTTTGTTTTAGAAACCAATGTTTCCAATAATGCAATCTCAGCAACTTTGTCACAATTAAAAGAAGGTAATCAGAAAATAATAGGTTTCTTCTCAAGAACTTTGACAAATATGGAGAAAAACTTTGATGCACATATGAAAAAATTGTTAAGTGTTTTCTTTGCAGTCAAGGTAACTGAAAACATTGTTAGATCAAGTAAGATCATATTACAGACACCTGATTCATCACTGAAACTCCTACAGGAAGATGGTTCAACAGAAAAATATCGTGAAAATTATCCTATATGGTACAAAACACTATCATCCAAACACATACAGATAGAAGTAACAAAAAGACCTTTTCAGGAAAACATACCAACACATGTTTGTACAGCTGTAAGTGAGAAGTTTGTACCTCATGTTTTCAACATAGGAACTGAGAAAAGTTTGAAACCAGTATGTATTACTGCAGATCAGTCTTACACTACAAGAAGTAAGCCAACACAAAAAACAGTTACGCATTTTTCCAATTTTATAGAGATAAGATCAAAGGCATAGTCCTTTGTCATCTCTGGGTTGATACAAAACCTTTCTTTGGTTTTGAAACCAAGGTTTTGATTCATGACCAATAATGGAGATGTAGCGTCCTGTTATATTTATTTTTGTTTATTTCAGGTACTTATTTAGCATCGTCAATTTATGTAGTGCTTTTTACATATATAGTACATTCACATAAGTCCCTAACCCTCAAGAGGTGTACAATCTAAGGTCCCTAACTCACAGTCATACATACACATACTAAGGCCAATTTAGATAGGAGCAATTCTCCTACCAACGTGACTTTGGAGTGTGGGAGGAAACCGGAGTACCCGGAGGAAACCCACGCAAGCACAGGGAGAACATACAAATTCCAGGCAGGTGATGCCATGGTTGGGATTTGAATCAGCGACCCTATTACTGTTAGGCGGAAGTGCCTGCATTCTAAAATAGAACACTACAAGTCAATAAGAAGTGTTATAATCAAAATATGTCTTCCATGTCATGACTAGAAATGTTTGTGATTGTGATATGTAATGTTAACAGATAAATGTAAGAGGATTAATCCATGTAAAATTATCAATGCCAAAATAATGATACTGCATTTCTGTTACAGGAAATGACCTAAGAGTAACTGTTAAAGGAAGAAAACTGAAATATTTCTAAACCTTTCAGATGATAATACATTTTCCAAGAAGGAAATTTATTCTGGAAGAAGCTTTGCAACAAGAATTTCATTCATCATAGTTTTTGTTGTTCTTTTTATGTTCAATAAAGTTATTTTAACTTTACAGAGCGCTAGAAGAAGACAAGACATCTCAAGGCATCTCATAGAGGAAGAACTTATAAAACAATTGACTTTTGACTACTGATGAAATAATTCATTCATCAGATATATTGGTTTTTTTTGTGTGTACATTTTATTTTGACATGATATGTTTATCATATCAAGATGAGATCAGTTTTCACATGAACATTTGCAATCACACACTATGTATTTTCAGAAGTGAAAGGGTTAAACTTTTGTTACAACAGAGTCACTCTACTTAGTTAGAATATCTGCTGTTAATTAAGCTAGAGATACCGTATTTGCCGGCGTATAAGACGACTTTTTGACCCTTGAAAATCTTCTCTAAAGTCGGGGGTCGTCTTATACGCCGGTATACGGCATCTGACACTGTTTAGGGGGGCTGCGGCATTAAGTACAGGGGAGGGCAGGGGCTGATGCCTCTTACCTGGATCCAGTCCCACGACGATCCGGTCCAGGAAGCGCGGCGTCTCCTTCAGTTCGGCCACTGGATGTTCGTGCGGCTGCTCGGCTCCGCCTCCTCACCAATGATTGGCCGCCAGAACTGTAGCTCAGGAAAGGCACACAGGCGGCCAATCACCGGCAAGGGGGCGGAGCCGAGCGGCCCCGCGAAAATCGAGTGCCGGAGCAGCAGGTAAGTGTTCTGTGTAGAGGTGCTGCTGCAACCACCTATGCTGGCTGCAGCAGCACCATACGAGAACAGGGTCAGCAAGTCTCAGTGGGAGGAATAGTGCCCCATCATTGGTGTTACTGATACCAATGATGGGGCACTATTCCTCCCACTGACACCAACGATGGGGCACTATTCCTCCCACTGACACCAACGATGGGGCAATATTCCTCCCCCCCACTGACACCAATGATGGGGCACTATTCCCCCCCCCACTGACACCAACGATGGGGCACTATTCCACCCCCCACTGACACCAATGATGGGACACTATTCCTCCCCCACTGACATCAACGATGGGGCACTATTCCTCCCACTGACACCAATGATGGGGCACTATTCCCCCCCCCACTGACACCAACGATGGGGCACTATTCCACCCCCCACTGACACCAATGATGGGGCACTATTCCACCCCTCACTGACACCAATGATGGGACACCATTCCTCCCACTGACACCAATGATGGGGCACCATTCCTGCCACTGACACCAATGATGGGGCACTATTCCTCCCACTGACACCAATGATGGGGTACTATTCCTGCCACTGACACCAATGATGGGGCACTATTCCTCCCACTGATACCAATGATGGGGCACTATTCCTCCCACTGATACCAATGATGGGGCACTATTCCTCCCACTGATACCAATGATGGGGCACTATTCCTCCCACTGACACTAATGATAGGGCACTATTCCTGCCACTAATACCAATGATGGGGCACTATTCCTCCCACTGGCACTAATGATAGGGCACTATTCCTGCCACTAATACCAATGATGGGGCACTATTCCTCCCACTGGTGTGCATTGGAAGAGGGGTAGTCTTATACGGCGAGTATAGCCCAAACACTACATTTTAGCAGGAAAAGTAGGGGGGTCGTCTTATACGCCCAGTCGTCTTATACGCCGGCAAATACGGTAAGTTTTTCTAAGGTACATATAGGAAAACTTAGGCAAGCTTTACATTGTTATTTGTATGTTTTTTTAAAAAAAAATCATTTGATATACATGTATGGATTGAAGCTAGGGAACATATGTTATGGTTAAATGTTAATAAGGTAATTTGAAAAATGTATGGATTATAGAACTGTGTGCTACACACATTTTGGAGGGAAAATATGAAACATCTATTTTTTTTAAGTGACATATTTTAAAGTATTGTACTATAATGTTACAGTTATACATTTATTAAGGGGATGAATTATTTAGTGAAAGGAAAATAATAAGGGTAAAAATATTTTTATGTGATACATAACAAAAGGTTTATCAAAGAATTTGTTTTCCCATTATAGAATCAAATTGAAGATATGTTCAGATCAATTATCTTAAGATCCAAAAACACATGAATGGATACGAAAGTGACGAGAATGTGTATAAATGGATTAAGATAAGGAAAATGATTAAGATTCGATAAAATCGATCATTTTGAGAGGGAAATGTTAGAAGCTTTCCTTAACCTAATATCTAATATCTTCTTATTAACAGTACTAACATGTATGAATGAGTTGGATCTTAATAGAATAATTGAGTTATTATATTTATTTTTGTTCTAGATTGGGAAAAGTAAGTAATTAGACTTCATAGTCTGTGAATATACATATGAACATATATCTTGGGTTTTCTTTACATTCAAGCCACACATGTGGTAGCAATTGGTCTATCCATCCTCCCCCATCTATGTAGGGGATTATGTTTCACTAACTAGAGAATTGTAAAAATATATTTCATACATGCTAGGTTTGTACTGTAATATTTCTTGATTGCGATATTTATATATGAGATAACTCTTGTTAAGATTATTTTTAGGAGAATATATATATATATATATGTGTGTGTAATACATCTAATTTACTCTGATTGATGGAATGTCTAGGCCTTCTTAGGTTACACTCAGACTTTAGGAGAAGTAGACTGGAGGTTTGTTATATATACACATCTGTTTCCAATTATCTTGGTGGGACTACAAGGAGAAGATCAGCCCATTTTTAGGAGATGGTGGGGGCTGGATTGCTCTTTTAAGAGCAGAACAAAGACTTTTTAAGGTCACACTCTATATAGAAGCCTTGATGCGACACACATACACACACATACACACACATATACATATATACAATCTTATTATCAAGAACTTAACTATATTTTTTGGACATTATTTAAACATTCTGTATGCCAATATTTTATTTCTAATTTTATGCAACATTATTATTAAATCTTCTTTTTGAGTTTATGCAAGAAGTGGAAGGACTTTCTATCTGAACATTTCTCATCAATACAAGTTAATAAAATATCGAGACAATACGATATTTTACAAGTTATTACATTGGCGCCATCAAATCTCTCCTGGGCACAGACTATAAGAGCACCTAAGTACAGAGAAATCTTTTCTACAGTAGAATTAACTGAACATTCTGAGGCCCTTTTCACACTGCATTGCTCATTCTTAAGGTGGCCATAGATGACCCATTTTTTTTCAATCAGCCAGCAGACTGATTGAAAAAAAAAATGAATGGCTTACTCCATCCACAAAAGATGTTTTAATTTTTTTTATTGGATATGTTTTATAACAGAAAGTAGAAAATAGTTAGGGTTTTTTTTCAAAATTTTTGATCTTTTTCAGTTATATAATAAAATATAAAAAACCCAGTGGTTATCAAAAACTAGCAAAAGAAAGCTCTATATGTGTGGAAAAAGTATATACATTTAATTTGGGTACAGTGTTGAATGGCAGAGCAATGTCCAGTTAAAGTAGCACAGTGATGAATAGCAAAACAATGGTCTGGTCATGAAGAGGGTAAAAACCTCTGGGGTCAAGTGGTTAAATGCACTTTGAATTCTTGATAGGCAGAACATAAGGCCCATTTTAAGCACCTGTTGAATGACCACATGACGTGTTTTATTGGCTTCTGTGTATCTTCCCAGTACTGCAGATCAGATGTTGGTTGGGTTTATAATGTTGATTTCTTCTCATTTCTCTGCTGTGCGATTTTTAAATAATAAGATGTTTGTACTCATTATAAAATCTATTTTTTGGAGTCCATTGAGGGACATGGGAAGATTTCACCTTCAGTTTATATTGCTGCCTACAGGAGGATTAGACCCTGCAAACCAAAAAATTGTGTCAATCCAAGATAACAATTCCTACTACTGGCATGCTTCAGTTTTGTCGCAAGCAGTAACAGGAGCATGATCATAAACATGTAGGAGTGAGACCTGTGTTCCCCAGGGATCTTCAAGAATAGCTTTTAATGTAAGCACAAAAATCTTATTTTCTTTCTTGTCCATGGAAGGTCACCTTTGGGATGCCCAAGAGCAGTCCAACTGGTGGGCAACAGCAAACAACTGCTAACAGGTCCAACATGAATAATATAATACTGGAGACTGTCTATTGCTCGAGAAAACCATTTATCTGAAGGACCATACAATTGAAGTTGGCACCAGATGACGCCACAACACCCATTTGGTAACAGAATGTTAACAAAGACTAGGTGGTAAATCAAATATAGGGAACCGAAGCTGGATGTCAAAAGAGCAGAATACATAGTGAGAAATGTCCTCACATGGAAAAAAAGGACATTGCTTCAAAACAGTATAAGCTTGAAGTTGGCCTAACAGATCCATCTGCAAGGATGAAAATAAAATGAATTCCCTACAGGGAACATCAGGAAGGGCATCTAAGAATCAATACAGAAAGGAAGAGACTTACAGCCTAAACCTTGGCCAGCAAGAAGGAGCTCCACTCAAGCAGACCATACACAATCAAAACCCGAAAGCTTTGTGGAGTGAAAAACATAAATAGCTCATATGATTATGCCATCACTTGTTTAGTTTTTCTAATAAAAATCCATCATGTTGAATCAGGCATTTTCTGGCACGCTAATGCTGTGAAAAACAAACAATTCAAAATTTTCGTTCAGTTTTTGCATTGTCTGTGGCCTGCTTTAGAGACTTGGGGCTGGACAGAGGGAAAGCAATGTCCTGGTTAAGGGAAGATCAGTCAGAGCCACACTAAAATAGAAGTAGGTCCTAGGGTCTCATTGCACATGAACCCAAAATAGGTACAGGATTCCCTGCATGGAATGGCAGTCAGGGCAGACATTAAGCCCACTGAGGAGATGACCAAGGAAGACCCCTGCAAAGTGAACTTAGTGCAGAATTTACTTCAGGAAGTGTATTGGTAATTCCTGAGATCCCATGGAGTCCCCCTTGGTGAGATCCCATGGAGTCCCCCTTGGTGAGATCCCATGGAGTACCCCTTGGTATGATCCCATGAAGTCCCCCTTGGTATGATCCCATGGAGTCCCCCTTTCCAAACAAGGTAAAGAACATGGGGACACTCCATACAAGTGTTAGGCAAGAGGTAGAAGGCTGATCTCTTTCCCAAACATTAGTGAAGAAGAATTCAGACTTAATAGAACTGAGGACAAAGCTCAATCAGCTCTGCTTGTTCATTCATAATAGTGAAGGACCATTTAGAGTTGTGTATCTGTGTAAAGTATCTGCTCTGTGTTTGCATAAGCATCACCAGATACATTACACATCATCACAGGCTGTGTGCTGTTTTTCATGGTCTCCAGAGCAGCTCCTGCTGCCAGATACCAGAGCTGTCAATCACAAATCCTTTCTAACAACATTATCTGATGGGATGGGGGAATGTCCAACCATGCTGCTTAGAAATGAAGAGACGGATTTGAACAGGACCAAATACTATATTGCACTTAGACTAAGCAGCTAAACTAAATATGTATAGTAATAGATCTTCTTTAAGCTGTATATTCTGTGTAGCACCTATCTGTCAGTGGCATCTTTTCCTCATCCGTGTGTACCTGTTTTGCAGCAGGTCACTTTACTGCCTAAGCTGTAAATGTGGAGGCCACATATTGTCAGTTCCTCCCAACTGTTTGCTCCTTGCTACTCATGTGCTAGTCATGCAACATGCAACAATATAACATATAACGATCATTTTGATGTTTCTAGCATATTGAATGTACAAATTAAGATATTTAATCGGTAAAAATACTTTTCGATGAATTTGACCAAATCAATCGGTCCTGGCAGAAATAGCCAAACTCTGATTTTTTTGTTTTTGAGCAAATGATCATTTGAAGTAATCAAATACATGATCAATAATTTATTTCCTGTTATGTGCATGATCGAAATTAGAGAGAAGGGATGGCATGGAGTCTGGTGGCTACAGGGTGCAGCCAATAAATACAATTTGATGGATTTGCTACATCTTCCTTAGGACATGTATAATTAACTAATAATTCAGCTTGTGGCCTGGATATGCTTTTTCATCACTTTGGCAGATCCTCTTTAGACAAATCCAGAAGTAAATAAAGCCATATAATTAATTGTTTTCTGTTGGATCCACATTATAATCATTATTTTATAGCATTATCCCGTTGATTGAGCCATCCTACTTGAGATATCTAGCCCAGCATCTGCTGTTTGATTAGGTGATGAGCAATTACTGCATTCAGTCCTTTGATTTTGCAAATATAATCCAAATTTCAATTATGGCATGTTAATAATACATTGTGAGGTAAGTATTTTGTTAAGTAATGCACACTAAACAAAAAGTAGGAACAGGCTTATGATAAAGAATACAGGGAAATTTCAAGTTTGTGGCTCTTTCTTGAGAACTGGGACACATTTCTTGTTGCAGTCCAGAGGTAGTGTTGTTAACTGTCATGCTACAGGCAAGAGTAAGTAGGCCCAAATCATATTTTCATAAACATTTTGAAAATCAAAGTACATGTCTACCATTGTTTTAACAATGCCATGTCCAAGGAAGGTCAAATGTTTACTGTGTGTGCAGGGGCGGACTGACCATTTGGAAACTCGGGCACTGCCCGAGGGCCCGGGGTCAGTAGGGGGCCCCATGAGATGCCCCTGGTACCTTTTTCATAGGCTTTTTTGGGTTTGGGCAAGGACACAGGGGCCCCATGATCCCCTATTGCCCGGGGGCCCCAGGAGTTGTCAGTCCGCCTCTGTGTGTGTGCCTTCACAATGGGGACAATTCGCTACAAAGTGTGTTCCCACTGGACACCAGACTATGCGGCTGCATTTCAGTTAGCACAATCTAGAGCACACTTTCTCAACTACAGTAGAGTTCTTCCTAAGATTACTAGAGGTTCCTTGAGCGGGTAACAATGGGGAATTGATCTCCATCCTACACTGACCACCAATGCAAGCGGCAATGTAACCACCAATGTAGGGAGCCTTTTCTATGCTGTGATCACTAATATATAGGAATACCACATTTTTTTTCATTTCAAGATTATTACTGAAAATGATTTTGTTGTATAGAGCAGGAAGGTGGTAAAAAATAATAGGAGTATCTGTCCCAGGTGTCAAATATGCTAAGTAGGCCACATTTGTTAATCTTTAATTAAAACTTTTTACAACTTATGGATCATGTTAAAGTACCATGTGCCATAGGTTTTCAGGTAGAGGTTTCCAAAGACCTGAAAGTTATTTCACAGGTTCCTTCGAGGTTAAAAGGTTGATAAAGGCTGGTCTAGGGAGAAATGTTCTCACCTAGCCTCTGAGACAAGCCTCTGAGTGCATTTAATTTTCAGAATTCTGAAAAGGATGACCCATGTGACTTGGGTTCCTTCCAGTGCTTGTCCGCTCCTCTCCTGCTTTCTCCTCCTCCCAATATAAGTACTCCATGCAGGGTGTGACTGACAGCTCTTGTTTCCTCCTCTTCTGATCCCTTCTCTTCATTGCTGCAACAGAATTCTGCATGAGGTGCTTGTTCTCTCTCATCCTGCACCTGTGGGCAGCGGAAAATGCTCACAACATCATTTGGCACCACCCTAAGTGCTGTCAACAGCGCTATGTACTTGCCAGCAGAAAAGGGATTCCTGAACTGACTCCTCAGGTGAGCTGTGCACATTGGTGGCAGGGGTTGCACAGATAAAAGGGGGTGCAGAGGTGGGAGGGAGTGCAGAAATGTGAAGGGTTGCAATGCAGATGTTGAAGTAGCTGCAATAGTAGATGAGCGTGCAATGATGGAAGAGAATGCAGAGGTGGAAGTGGTTGCAGTGGCAGAAAGGGGTACAGAAGTGGACGTTGTTGCAATGGTGGAAAAGGGTGCAGGGGTGGAACAGAATGAAATGTTAAAAGGGGCAGAAAAGGTGGAAAAGGGTGCAAAGTTGGAAGTGATTGCAATAGTTGAACGGGTTACATTGGTGAAAGAGTGTGCAATGGTGGCAGGGTTGCGGGGTGGAAAGGGTTGCAAAGGTTGACTGATGGAAGGGGGTGAAGAGATGGAAGGGAAAAGGGCTACAGTTGTGGAAAGGGATTGCAGTAGTACAAGGAGGATGGAGCAGGGAATGCAGATGCTAGAAGGGGTTAGAACTAGGTAATGCAATGATGAAAGAGGGTGTAGAGGTGGAAATTGTTGCAATGCTAAGAGTGGGTGCAGAGGTGGTTGCAATAGTAGAATGGGGTTCAGAAGTGGAAATGATTGCAATGGTGGAAGATAGTGCAGATGTGGAAGTGGTTGGGGCTGCAGTTGTGGAAGGGTGAGCAGAAGTGGACAAGGGGGTTCAGGGATAAGAGGTGAATGAAGGGGTACAGAGCTTAGTAGTAGAATGAAGGGGTACAATAGGTTAGTCAGGGTGTGCTGTGGTGAACAAGGGGTTTATAGGTGATGAGGGAGTGCAAAGGTAAGACAGGGGTTCACAGGTGAGCAGTGGACAAGGGATGCAGAGAAGAGTGGTGGACTGCAGCTATGGGGGTTGTGGATGATTTCTGTGTGATAGAGAAGTGAGGATTTTTGCTTCAGGAGAGAATGTTCTTTGGGAAGGAGGGATATTTTTTTTTTTCGGTGAGGGATTTTACTGGGGAAGACTTTTGTTGGTGGTAAGACTACTGCACAGAGAAACAAACCTAACAAAAAAAAAACAACAGAACTCTGGCGGACTTTTAAGACACCCAAACAACCAATTAAAATACTACATCACTTTATTGCTACATCAATGTTAAAAATAAACCGTTTAAAATTATAAAGCGCATTCCTTTATACCATAAATTAAATTGTCTTGAACCTATCTGAAGGGTATGTTGCACTCACAGCCTCATGAATTGTACAAACATACTGTATATCAAATATCAAAAAACATCATATGTGAGTTCAGTTGGGGGTGGGATCATTCCCAAACTCTAGGTGTTTCGCAGAATCAGGTTCAGCTTCTTCAGGGGATTTATAGAGCTCTGTGGCCTAAATTCAGATCAAACAATGTTAGAAAATATACACATTTTGCATTTTTTACAAGGATAAAACCCCTGTAGATCAAACATCCTTGTATTTTTTTTAGGGGGTGAAATAACCCCCTTAACTAGTAGGGTTCTAAGATTAGCACTTTTTCTATAAACAAACTGGGGTTGCGTCGGTAACACATTACTCAGTGTTTGATCTTTTTTCAGAATAGGCCAATATCTTTTAAAAATACCCTCTACTTCTTTATACTGACAGTTGATTTTTGAAATAAAGGCAAATTCAGCTCTATTTTTATCCTCTTTCATCTTAAAGGCTAAAAGTAAGATGAAAGAGGATAAAAATAGAGCTGAATTTGCCTTTATTTCAAAATTCAACTGTCAGTATAAAGAAGTAGAGGGTATTTTTAAAAGATATTGGCCTATTCTGAAAAAAGATCAAACACTGAGTAATGTGTTACCGACGCAACCCCAGTTTGTTTATAGAAAAAGTGCTAATCTTAGAACCCTACTAGTTAAGGGGGTTATTTCACCCCCTAAAAAAAATACAAGGATGTTTGATCTACAGGGGTTTTATCCTTGTAAAAAATGCAAAATGTGTAGAGTGACAGGTATTAAGCAGAGAAAAATCTTGAGTTGCAAATCGGTTCACACAGGAGAAGAATTCAATATAAAAAAATGTATTACATGTAACACAAAGTATGTAACGTATGTGTTAGAATGTCCTTGTCCATTACAATATGTAGGAAGAACTAAAAGGAATTTAGGTACCAGATTAAAAGAACATGTGGTTAATATAATAAAAGGAAAAAAGGACCATAATGTATCACGACATTTTAAGGAATTTCATAACTCTGACCCTAGGGGAATAAAGTTTTGTGGTATAGATACGGTGGACTCCCATTGGAGGGGAAGTAATAGGGTAAAAGGCATTTCACAAAATGAGACCTATTGGATTTTTAAATTAAACACTTTGAAGCCTAATGGTTTAAATATCGAATTGGATTTGAACTGTTTTATTTCGGATTTTTAATTTTAATATATATTTTAATAATATTTTAGATTTAATATTTTAGATTCATTTGGTATTATATTTATCTTATAGGAAATTATTATATAAAAAATTCTTTAAGTACTGAGAGGAGTTTGTATGGATTCACGAATAACATGTGGATATATGAAGGTAATATAATATAAGATTATAATTTTATAATTTTTTAATTATGATGGTAATATAATGAATGATTTTATATTTATTTTAGAGTATTATTATAGATTTAAAAAATTATTAAGTGTTAAGATATGTGTCTGGATGTATGGGTAAAGATGGTAGAGGTATATACATTTTGATGATGTATTCAAATATTGGTAGTATAATCACATTGGGATTTGATAGAAAATATGAGAGATGTAAGGTATTTTAATCAGTATAGGGGTTGTTCTATTTATTGACCAGTAGAGGGAGTATTGTGTATCCGTTAGGGGGATGTTATATATGGATATGTATATACACATAGGGAGATATATACACTGAATTTTAATGATATTTATAGGAATGTTCTAGACTGGAAGGTAGGGAGAATATATGAGTAAGGAGTATATATATGTATATCGGTATAGTATGTTAAGATGGAGTTATTTGTATGCTGATATTTTAAATTTTATTTTATTTTATATATGGGACATTGTATAGTATGCTTTGTATTGTGGATGATAATACAGAGGTACAGGATTTGGATGAGAACGATAAACGGCTATGAGATGAAGTAAGGTGCAATGTGGACAGGTATGGGCGGCGTTTTCCAGCTTCCAAGATGGCGGTTTTGCAGTGCCTTCAGTGGAGGAAGGGCGGTATATAAGGAGTCGATGCACAGACGTCCTTACCCTTCTGAAAAAGTCATAGGAAGTGACAAAACGCGTCAGGACACGTGACGTCAGACGCATCGACGTTAACCGGAAGTGCGATCGCGGCCATCTTGGAAGTGGGAACATGTGGCCAGTGTTCCCTAACTTGCCTACACTTGTATTCCTGTGAGGAGGAGCTGCTTCATCCAAATTTATATGTAAGTTGCTACAATAAAGGATGTTATCTTTGGATTCACTGTTGTAATGGCTGATTTTGTTATGAGGAAAATGGAAGATAAACCCTGAGACTGGATGTGACCCTAATAACAAGAAGTCAACCCGGATTTGTGTTATGCCCTGTCATTTTTCTTATAGGGTAATTATCCATCAGTACACGAGTTGGAGAGTGTTGGTTTGGGTTTAAAGGTGTTCACTGAGGAATATAGAGTGTGGTGATACACTCCTGCATTATTATATGTTGTTTTTTCACAGTTTGTGCAATAGACACGTTGTGAGGGTTTTTACTTATATATTTTGGTACACAAAGGAATATTTGTTTGTGTGTAGAGATTAGTACACGGAGTGAACACATATATATATATATACATATATATATATATATATATTTTTTTTTTTTTTTTGCATGTTGCACATTGAGTGGCACGTGTGTATTTATTATTTGAGGTATGACACTATGTTAAGTTTTTGTTTTTTGAGGTATATTGCCATCAGGATTTGCGTGTATTGAGAAAAAGACTTGTTGGAAAAGAAAAGAAAGAAAAAAGACGATTTTGGACAATTGTTTACACCTGTGTGGGTTTATTTGTTTTGGACATTTGTTGGTTCAATTTTTGATTGTGATGTTTGATTGTTAGATAAAGAGAAAAGTTTATAATTTTTATTTGTTTAGCCTTCAAGGGTGGAGGTGGATCACTTTTCTGGGATATTACACGGGATTTTGTGCTGTGTATTTTAATATATGGTCTATGGAATTAAGCCCCATTCTCATCCCTGCACATTACACAGGTAAGCCAGAGATTTTGTCACATGACTTCATGGGAAAAAAAGGAAAATAGGTATTTAAAATGTGATTTATGCTCAAATGTATGAAGACCAATGGGAGGCAATGGGGAAGCAGCATTTAAAGGTGTTGTATGGTATAGCCTAAACTTGTACTGTAAATAAACCGCCACCTTCCATTTTGTCCCAAACATGTACAGGCACCATATTTATCTATATGTTTTACCAGAAGAATCCAATTTCCTTTTAGCTTTCAGATAACTGCCCTGTCAGGAGGTTAGAAATCAGGAAACAATTCAGCTGTTGAAAAAGAACATTAATTACCAAAAAGCTTTCAGATAACTGCTCTGTCACAGGAGGATAGAAATCAGGAAACAATTCAGCTGTTGAAAAAGAACATTAATTACCAAAAATATTTTTCTTTCCTATTTCAAGGTATGGCAGGAGTCACAAATGCACCCTGACAAGTGTAAGAAAGCCAGTGATGAGCCAAAGACATACTGTAGGTAAGGCTGGCCACACAATATACATTTTTTGTTCAGCCAGGGGGTTGAACAAAATAAAAAAGTGCCAATTTCCCCATCCACACATTTGAGGTAGATGGGGGGAATCCCTTCCACTGTGCTTTTGTGTTCTGCCGGCAGGGAGCCTTCCCCGACATTCGAATACAATGATCAGTGTTGTTGGCTATACAATGATCAGTGTTGTTGGCTATTATTAATTGTTGGGGAAAAACCCAACAAGCTGGTTGTACACCAGTTGATTGACTTGCGTACAGCCAGCTAGCCCATACATGGTTCAAAATTTGCCTAGTCCCTGACTAATTTCAATCCTTGTATCACCAGCTTAAGGGGTGAGAAAGGTAAAGTGTGAGGACTGATAATGCTAAAGTCTGTCCTACTGTGATCAATGTATAAATATTATGTGACAGTCTCTGCATGTGGGGGCTTTAATGTAGGCAAGTCTGTACAATATTGAATAGGGGATTTATTTTCCAGCGTGCCAGAAGAAAGATAATCTAAAGCTTTATTTATTTGTTACTTTATTAATTTACTCATTCACTGTAAGGAATAGAGATTGCCATTTAAAAAAGACTGGATTATCAAAAATGTCCTTTTATTTGGGTATGGAGGAGCATGTGACTTGCTTTATGTGACAATGGTACTTGGTGATTGGCCCAGTGTTGTCACATGGGTGATGGTAACATGAACCCCTTGCTTTGCTCTGCACAGGTTCACTTTCAGCCAATTTGTTACAGTACTTGTAGGAACCCTGCTGTTTTTTCCAGGATTCCTCACAGGACCTCTTGCCGGGTCTTCCAGGATCCCTCTTGATAAGTCCAGGAATCCTATGAACACTAGCTCCAGGGTTACCAGTAAAGATGCCGAGCATGTCCTCTGACCAAAAGAGTATTTGAGCACCAGCCCTTGGAATGGCTAGTTCTGTGGCTTATCACCAGCTACCTTAGAGCTAAAAGTGCTAAAATACCTGCCAGTTGCCTGTTTGTTGCTGAACTTTTTTTTTCCGTACTTACCAAACTAGTATGCCAAATCACTTCCAATAATGCATTTATAATGGACCTTCTACCTTTGTGGCAAAGCCCGCTTATTCTTATTGTACCCCCTCCCCAAAACACTTTCGGGGAAATGGATAATATACTTACCTTTCTCTGTCTTCCTCCTGCAGCGCCTACTTAAGTGTGACCTCATCTTGCTTCCAGTCAAGAAGATGACCCTGCACCGTGCTGTGCTCAACATTCCCCAAGTTCTTGTCGACAGGAGGAGGATGTCACCCCCTGCACTGTGGAAGTTAGGGAAAGGTGAGATCTCTAGCTCCCTCCAGAGGTACTTTTATGCAATGGGTAGGGGAGGGGGCAACTTGAATAAGTGGTCGTTGCCACTGAGGTAGAAGGTTCACTATATCAGACCAGGGAGCAAGTAAAGAAGTTCATAGTTGAGGATAACATACACTTTAACATGAACTCTCTGATAATCACTAATCCAAACCCTTTTCCACAGGTTGGGATTTGATGACTGCTCCAATGAAGCTGCTCTGTATGCCGGTTTCCAGACTGACCCTCTCACTGGTACAGGAGTAGCATCCACATGATCCAGATGGAACATGTCTGAGATACCTGGCAATATTCCAGGGCTGATGATCAGAGGACTGGGACATTGGCCGTCATGGGTTAATGTGAGTGTTACTGGGGGAGTTAAGAGCTCTTATTGTGGAAAGTGGAGCTCTGTTTTTGTTACATGGCTAGAGCAGGGGCGGACTGATCATTCGAGCACTCGGGCACTGCCAGAGGGCCCGGGGTCAGAAGGGGGCCCCATAAAATGCCCCTGGTACCTTTTATAGGCTTTTTTGGGTGTGTTTTGAGTGTGGGCAAGGACACAGGGGCCCCATGATCCCCAATTGCCTGAGGGCCCCATGAGTTGTCAGTCCGTCCCTGGGCTAGAGTTGCCATTTTTCCTTTGTTATCTTGGAAATCAGACAACTAAACCAGCACTGACCAACACAGACACCCTTTTCTTCCAGTGTTCTAAATTGGACATCTTGAGAATTACATTTACAACTGTAATGAATGGGTTAATGCTAACGTGTTAGTGCTGTCTGCATCAAAGCTGATATAAAAGATACAAAATAATGCAACAAGGTGTGAATAAATCAATAATTGCATTTTATGATGCAATTTAATGTAGGTACTTGCATTTGATTTAGTATCAGCTTCTTGTAATCCTTTATACAAAAACTAGGGACCATCAGGGCTGGGACCCAGCGAGGTGTGCTGCATGAAAATGTGTTGGAAAGGAGCATGGTGACAGGTAAACTCCCAGGATGTTGCTAAGTGAGGCCAAGTTATTACTGTTCACCTTCACCATCACAGTGGTGAGCTCTCAAAGTGTGAGCTCAGAGATACTGCATCCGGGGGGAGAGCGCAGGTGAAGGGGGTGTGAATCGGAGAAAGAGCTCACTTCTGTGAAAGTGAAGGTGAACAGTAATAGCTGAGCCATGCTTAGCAACATCCTGGACAGCTTCAGGTCAGGCTTCTTAAGGTATGTAAATGGCCTATCCCTATAGCAAGGGCATTATTCAGTTTTGGTCAAAGCTGCTTTTTCTTATCTGCAGACATCCCTTATCTGTATAGGCTTTTTTTTCATAAAGGTGAACTGTTCCTTTAAATATGAGCTGCATCTTCTTCTTCAAAATTTAGAAAATCTGTACACGTTTATGCTCGCACAACTCTTTAATTCCCTCCAATATTTACACAATTTTTAACCCTTTTTTTATGAAATCCAACTTAAAAAACATTTATAAATAGATCCCATAGTGTCAATACGGTAAAAATATTGATTATTTGAAATGATATTAGGTGATTTTGCGATATTTGAGGTTTTCCAAAAAAATGTGATGCCTGTCAGTTTTCCAGGTTTTGTTAGTAAAAAAAGTTATTTGGTAATTGTAGTGATTTATTGTTTTTTCATGATATGCTGTGCTGTTTTTGAGGTTTTTATTTCTTTTGTTTGTTCTTTAGTTATGTTCATGGGGCCTTTCATTAGTGAAGGGCGCTCAAAGTGGAGTCTACACTTGTAATTGAACATTTGCTCTTGAAGCTGCTTTTTTGTTTGCAGCATATTACTGCATTATTGAAATAAAAAAAAAAAAAAGAAGAAGTGCAAGAACAGTGTACAAGTAAACTACCACCCAATAAATCACTTACTTTTCACTGCGCTTCAAAACCCCCATAGAAAAAATAAAAGTCAGGCATACATTAGTTCTTTATCCCCCTGAATAAAATGGTTTTGCTGCTGGCCAATTTACACTGTTGTAACCTGTGCAGTATCTTAACCCCTTGACGCCGACGTCACACAAATATGCGACCTCACGGAACTGCGCTTTTTTCTGTGGGGCTGCATATTTGCGTACCTGTCTTTGTGCTGGGAGCGCGCCACACTGCGTACTCCCAGCACAAAGACCGCGGTGTCACTGAGAGCACCGGGTCCCGTTCTAACGATCGGGACCTGGAAATCCCGATTTCGGGTCACAAGATCGCTGTGATAGCCTCTAATTGGCTATCACAGTGATCAGTCACTGTGCAGCCCGGCCTCCTTGTTTTTTCTCTCTATGAATGAAGAAGAGAGATACATTGTATCTCTCTAACTCCTGGCATAGAGAGAAAAAAATTTGTAAAAAAAAAAGATAAATAAATATTCAAAAATAAAATAACAAATAAAAAAAAAATACCTAGATCAAGGTTTGATCTAGTTCAGTGCCAGGGTTATTGTATGGGTCAAGGACAGGGCCAAAGTTCAAGGTCAAAAGTCAGGATTTAAAAAAAAAATTGGTATCAGTGTCAGTGTTTTTTAGGTAAAAAAAAAAAGACAAAAACAAAATGCACACTATTGTTTCTGGGCTGTACTACGGGTACAAACAACAAATAACATACACATATATGGTATCGCTGCGATCGTCAAGAGCTGGAAAAGTTATTTTGGGTTGTTTTTTGGTGGTAGGTTATGGTAGTAACAAGAAACACACAGCTAAAAAATATTTTTACTATTTTGGGCCAGTTTTCCTTTGATAACAAAAAAAAATCAGGAGATATCCATTACCATTTACCACCAAATGAAAGCCCAATTTGTCCTGAAAAAAATGTGGTATAATTCACCTGGATGTACAAAGTAGCTGTGATGATATGTACGGTTTTACTAACACATGTCAATGTTGTAAAATTGTGCTTAGGCATTTAGATTTGTTTTACCCTTAAGCGAGAAGGGGTTAAAACAGTTGTAAAGGTTTGCTTTTTTTTTATTAACATACATGTTAGAGTTACCTGCTGTGTGCAGTGGATTTGCATAGAACAACCCTGCACCCCCCCTTCTGGGGTCCCCCACTAGCACTGTAGGCTCCTCCTCCCTTCTGAGTGCCCCCATAGGAAACTGCTTCCTATGAGGGCACAAATGCATGCGTGATCCAAAACTTGGCTGTGCGTGTTTATTGAACAGCGCAAAGCATACTCGTCCCCACCCACCCACTTCTGCATCTTAGGTCTTTGGTGAGAGAGAGCAGCACTGCTCTTATTGTACACAGTCCTGGTTCGAAGTCTGGCTCAGGTAAGTATCAAAGATAGAAAAAACCTTTAAACGTTACAACCCCTTTAATACTTATAATAATGCCCCAGCCCTTGTCTTTGGGTCTAGCCTTGCTATTTCTAATATTCCTGCTACTTGTCAATTTTACACTTCTGTGTCATCTGCTGTACATAATTCTTGTTATAGAAAGCATGCCTGTGGTTTTTTTAGTACATTTTGGCCGATTTGCACTCCATTAAAAATATTCTGCTGCTGGCCAATTTTAATCTGATCATCTGCAGTCTCTTGTTTCCTTATGAAACTTGATGGAACATTGTCCTGTCGTTGGCCAATTTCTATCAGCTAGAACAGGGACAGCCACAGAGAACTACTGGCCAATTCTATCTGCCGGTCCAAGTGGGCCTTATTGCCGTTTGATGTAAAAGCATGTATCACTGTAAAGCTACTTAAAGTTTTTTTTTTAACTTAAAGGTAAACTTCAGCAATTTAGTCACTTTTTAAAATGTGCTAGCTTATATGGGATAAGGCCAACAAAGTGCATGACACTTCACAGACTTTCCTTTAATTCTGGTGCTCCAATGCTGCACCTTCAGTTCCTGCAGATTCAGATTCATATGCAGCCTCTCTGTCAACCCCTCCGCTCTGCTGGAGCGCTATGTATTATGTGAACCCATTCAGAAAATACAAAGCCTCCTGTGAATGGACAGAAGAGCAGAGGGATGAGCAGAGAGCTATATGAGAAAGCAGGATTACTCCTGGATCTGGTAGACCCCTGATGCATTCTGTGCTTGCAGTACCTGTAGATGGAAAGGACAAAGTCCCTGAATTGAAGTTTGCCAAGCTGCTGCCTCTGGGATTCTGAGGCCCTGAGCCCAAAAGTGCTCAGAGCTAAGCGCTTCCAGGTTTCAATCTAAGCGGAAGAGATTAGCCAGCACTCTTTCCATGTGGAACTCACCTGCAGGGATGCCAGGCACACAAAAAAGCGTCATGACTACATGTCGGTAGGAGTGATCAGGTAGCTTTACATCTACATGTAAAGATATAAAAATCATCTGTATTTTCTATGTTTAGCCAATCAGATTCTGTTGGCTGTAAAGCCACAAAATCACTTCTATCTGCTGGCCCATATTTACCCTGCACTTGTGTGCACTTGGGATGAGTTTTAGCAACAGTGGAGATGTTTGGAAGTGGGGCTGTGTACATATGACATTGGTCACAAGACAGTTAAACAGTAAAACAAATATAAAAAAAGAAAACAAATCAACTAATATGCATTTTTATAACTTTATTGAGATGTTATGCTCTTGAAACAGTCTGATTAATTTGTGCTCCATCAGCTTTAAAAGAAGGTAAGTGAGATGTGTCCCATTAGAAAGAAAGAATACAAATATTTCTATCTTCTATTGGATGATTTTCCCTATAAGATATGAATAAAGTTTTAGTAAAAGTAAAACAACTTCAAAATATAAAGTTTCATCTAAGCTAAATATCTCCCCTAAAAATGTTTGAGCCTATGCTGCCCCCAAATACACACAGGAATGTCATTGCACCCATTAGGGGCACCTATGTATGAAAACTAAAAATTCTGAATGAACCCTCTACACACTGCTAAACACCCTTTCTAGCAAACGTTGCATAAAAATAGGGATTTTTAGTTCACATAGATTGCAATACATGTTTAGGCTGGTCCACTGCATCACCATAACCCCTCTCTGGCCAGTCTCTTCTCTACTCAAAATGCAAAATACTTGCTTATAGAAAACTTTAGTTGATATTGTGCCAATATGGGGCAAATAGACACAAGATGTAGAAGAGCTATAGGTTGAAGTCTGGTCACTGACCTGCACTATGCAATATAAATTAAATATACCTGTGCTCAAATCCCAACAGCTATACATTTACATGCAGCGGGCAAAATAACTATTGAACACGTCACCATTTTTTTAGGTAAATGTATTTCTAAAGTTGCAATTGACATGAACTTTTCACCACATGTCGATAAAAACCCATGCAATCAATACATACAAAGAGACCAAAACAAATATGTTCAGGAGATAAGGTATGTGTAATAAAATGGAATGACACAGGGAAGAAGTATTGAACACATGGAGAAGGGGAGATGCACAAAGGCATGGAAAGTCAAGACACCAACTGACATCTTTCAGTAATTAGAAAGCAATCCTGTCCATTGTCAGTGCAAATGAATATCAGCTGGTTCAGTCTCAACTGATGGCCTATAAAAGGGTGTCTCATTACCAAGGTGTCACACAAGAAACATCTCATGATGAGTAAAATCAATGAGCTCTCTCAAGACCTTTGCAACTTTACAGTTGCAAAACATACTAATGGCAGTGGTTACAGAAGGATTTTTAAACTTCTGAATGTTTCTGTGAGCACTGTTGGGGCCATAATCCAGAAGTAGAACATCATTTCACCATAAACCAGCCACAACCAGGTGGTGCTCACAAGATTTCTGATAGAAGAGTGAAAAGTATTTTCAAAAAGGTTGTCCAAGAGCCAAAGACCACTTGTGGAGAGCTTCAGACAGAAAGAGACATTTAAAGTTTGCTGCACAACATTTAGACAAGCCTGTGAAATACTGGGAGAATATAGTCTGGTCAGATGAGACCAAATTTGAACTCTTTGGATGCCATAATACACACCATGTTTGGAGGTCAAATGGCACTGCACGTCACTCCAAAAACACTATACCGACAGTGAAATTTGGAGGCGGGAACATCATGGTGTGGGGCTGTTTTTCAGCATACGGTACTGGCAAACTTCATGTCATTGAAGGAAGGATGAATGGAAAAATGTATCAAGACATTCCTGATAAGAATCTGCTGCCATCTACCAGGATCATGAAGATGAAACGAGGGTGGACATTTCAGCAAGACATTGTTCCCAAACACAAAGCCAAGGAAACTCTCATTTGGTTTCAAAGAAAGAAGATAAAGCTGCTAGAATGGCCCAGTCAATCACCTGACTTGAATCCAATAGAAAATCTATGGAAAGAACTAAAGACCAGATTTCCTAGAAGGGGCCCACGGAACCTTCAAGGTATGAAGACTGTGTGGAAGAGTGGGCCAAAATCACATCTGAGGAGTACATGTGACTAGTTTCTTCATACAAGAGGTGTCTTGAAGCTGTCATTACAAAGTAAGGATTTTGAACAAAGTATTAAACTTCAGTTAATGTGTTCAATACTTTTTCCCTGTGTCATTTCATTTTATTACACATAACTTAATCTCTGAGAGAGAGAGATACACACACACACACACACACACACACACACACACACACACATTAGGTGTCTAAGGACTATATGTTACCAGTAAAAATACTAAATGAACCCTCTGCATGGTGCTATAGCCCCCTTCTAGTAATCTTTGCATGAACACAGCAATTTTTAGTTCACATGCATTGCAATACATGTTTAAGCTGGCCAACTGCGTCAAAGTAATCCCTCTCTGGCCAGCCCTACTCTACTCTAACTCTAGTCTACTCTAACTCTAGTCTACTCAAACTAATTTTTTTTTTTTTTTTTATATATATATATGTATATGTATTTTATATATATATATTTGTTTATATTTGTATATGTTTTATAGTTTTTAATTTTATTACCATACTCCTAATCTTCTCTACCGTAGTTTACTCTAGTTTACATTAGTAGTAGTGGTAGTAGTAGTAGTTTACATTATTGTACTCCAACTCTACTCCACCTCTTCTCTAATTCCTGCTACTCTTCTCCTACTCTAGTCCTCTCCTGCTCCTTCTCTACTCCTCCTCCACTTTTTACATTTTTACTAGTTTACATTAGTAGTAGTAGTAGTAGTTTACATTAGTGTACTCCAACTCTACTTCACCTCTTCTCTAATTCCTGCTACTCTTCTCCTACTCTACTCCTCTCCTGCTCCTTCTCTACTCCTCCTCCACTTTTTATATTTTTACTAGTTTACATTAGTAGTAGTAGTAGTTTACATTTGTGTACTCCAACTCTACTCCAATTCCTGCTACTCTTCTACTCTACTCCTCTCCTGCTCCTTCTCTACTCCTCCTCCACTTTACTCCTCCCATATCCTGCTTCTACTCTACTCCTCTTCCTATGCTACTCCTCTCCTTCTCCTCCTCTTTCTCTACTGTACTGTATCTCTAGCCTGCTGCTGTACTCAATACTTACCTCCTCATATTTGGTATATGATTTGTTGCATAGTGAATATGAAAAATCAGTTGTTAGAAATTGGATGGTCCAACCAAAATTATGCCTATGTGGGTTTGGGTGGTTTTGGTGGTGGACGCTTGCGTTTCCTGGGAAATCGGGTAAATTTTTGATTTTCCAGGCATTGAATAAAATGTGGTCTTAGGAGCTTTATATTGTACTTACACTCTGGATTACCTCCAGGAGTCAAAAGCTCAACCATATTTGCAGCTGAATACATGACACAACTGGGATCATTTGCTGGCTGCTGCTGCACTTTTAATAATGTAATGTGTTTTAGTCGGTCTTTCAGAAGAACTCTATAGCATTGTTCAGTCTGTTTAAAGGCAGCTGATGTATAATCGATCACCAGTTGACTGTCGGCCATCACCACCCGATTACCATTATAGGCCGTTACAAAAACATGTCCTGGCAGTAGGTGTAACTGAATGGTTGGTTTTAACACTGGTATTACAATTGAGCCAACCATTCTTATGTGCATGTTCTGTGTGTGTTGAAATTGATTTTTCATTATTTTGACTACAGCCTGGACAACAGCAGAGCTGACAGACTGATCATTTTCAATGTCAGCCTTGTCCTGCATGCGGAGTCCCAATTGTGGGATCCAGGCTGCAGTAGGGTCAAGTTTTAAAACCTTCGCCTGTGGCTCGCTGTCTTTACATGGTGGCCTCTTTCTTTTCCTCTTTCCACGATCCTGCTGGCGTTCCAACGTAGGTGGGTCCTCTGTAGAGCGGCTTGTTGAAGCTGAAGAAGATAAATCATCTAACATATTATTATATGCCGTGCTACTTTGCTATATATTTATATACAGTATATATATGTGTTTTTGCGTTTTTTGCACACGTTTAAAAAATCATTTAGGGCCTAAAGATGACACAAAACTCCAAAACATTATATATATTTTCTGAAATCAGAGACCTTAGAGCAGGGGTCCTCAAACTTTTTAAACAGGTGGCCAGTTCACTGACCTTCACACTGTTGGGGGGTCGGACTATAGTTTGAAAAAATATGAACAAATTCCTTTGCACACCGCACATATCTTATTTGTAGTGCAAAAAAAACAGGAAAAAACAATACAATATTAAAAATGCACTGCACGCGGTAACGCACTGGACACCGCAATGCACTGTAACTCACTGAACACCAAAATGCACTGTACACTGTAATTCACTGGACACCAAAATGCACTGCACACTGTAATGCACTGTACACTGTAATTCACTGTACACCACAATACACTGTACACTGTAACGCACTAGACACCAACATGCACTGTACACTGTAACGCACTGGACACCAACATGCACTGTACACTGTAACGCACTGGACACCAACATGCACTGTACACTGTAACCCACTTGACACCGCATTGCACTGTACACTGTAATGCACTGGACCTGGTGCATTGTATGCTCTCCTCCTCCTCTCCTGTTGCTCCTCTGGCTGCAGAGAAATCAGCCTTAAGTCAGGGGGTGATTCTTCACCAGGCTGCCGCATGCTTGGTCCTCACAGCCGAGAACCCAGCAAGCAGCCTAGCTATTTGCTGGCGCCATATTTTGTTTTTTTTTTTTGGGTCAGGTAGATTACTTTGGCGAGCCGTATCTGGCCCACAGGCCATAGTTTGAGGACCCATTGCCCTAGAGAATAAAATAGTGGTAGTTCCAGTTTTTTTTATGTCACACGATATTATCGCAAAGGTCTATGAAATGCAAAATTTCAGTAAAAAATACACTTAAGTTAATTTTAGGGCACAAAAAGCAAAAAATTATCTATTTTTTTAGTAAAATATAAAAGACGAGGTTGCATCGAGTAAATAGATATCCAACATGTCGAACCTTAAATTTGCGCACACTTGTGTAATGGTAACAAACTTTAGTAACCCTATATTTTCTATAGGTGACACTTTTAAAGCCCCTTATAGGTCATCAGTTTAGCGTTACAGAGGATATCTCGTGCTAGAATTATTGCTCTCATTCTGGCGTGTGTTGCGATATGTAACGTGTATCGCAATCATCGCTTTCATGCGTAGACGCCCCTGCGCACGCTTTTATGTTTGTACGTGCGTACATATGTGGGGGTGGGGAGTCCTTGAAAAATTTGTTGGGGTTATATATTTGGATGTAACTTTTAATTTTTTAAAAATTAAACTTTTTTTTTTTTTTTACTTAACTTTTTTTTTCATCACACATGGGACAAAAAGTGATGATTTTTGGTGACAGATTCTCTTTTTTTAAAAACATACAGGGTCTAAAAGACCCTGCATGTCCCTCCTGTGCTCCACTGAATTTAATGCTGTGCATATCGCAACGCATTACATTTTATTCCAGCCTTGATGTCCGGTAATCTGCCGACGGGGACCCGGAAGTGACGTCACATCACTTCCAGGTCAGGACAAGAAGGGGAAGGGAACAGATGTGTTCGCTCTCCTCCCTCTGCTATACACGTTGGCAGTCACTGAAATGGTCCTGAGCCCGCAGATGGGCAAGCGGAGCCGGGGCAGAGGCTGGCAACATAGTAGGCTGTGTGGAAGCAATCGGGCGGCAGCGTTGCCACCTGAATGCTTCCACCTGACAGGTGAGCCCTGCTGCTTGCCCGCAGCAGGGCTACAGGTAACAAAAAACTACCTGACCGACGCCCGGAACTACATGTCCTCGGCGTCGGCCCATATGAATTGCACATCCCTGAGAGAGATATACAGTCATATATATAAAAGCAAAGTGAAAACCATAGATATATGTAAACCTTAACTTATAGCAGATATTCAAAGCCCAGTTCTATCCACATAAAAACACTTGTGATTGGTGCTGCTTCTCCTTTAAAATGCTCACTCATCAGACTGTATGGACCCCTTAATAATAATCAGGCCTGAATGCATGTTGGATGTAATCTCCACACTCTCCTGCTGTTATACTCCACCTTGCTCTTCTCCAACCTTGGAAGGTAAAAATATCTGTACCGCCAGTTAGCTCCTTTCCTTTAACCATCAGACTCCCAGAGTCGGTCACCAAACTGTCACTTCATAAAGCTCATGTGATGACACAGACCAGAAAGAACCCTCATCATTTTCCATCTGTATTATTTTTAACACACATATAAAAACATAAGCATATGTATTGACGTTGCCCTGTGCCTGATCCTGCACCCGGAATGACAAGCCTGCATAAGCTGTAAGGGAACCCCGCTGCTCCACTACTCACCTGGAGCCAGAGTGTGTCACAACTTAAGCAGAGGTGAGGTCACCAACTGAAGTCACAACCAGGGGCGGACTGACCCTTTGGAAACTCGGGCACTGCCCAAGGGCCCGGGGTCAGTAGGGGGCCCCATGAGATGCCCCTGGTACCTTTTTCATAGACTTTTCTGAGTTTGGGCAAGGACACAGGGGCCCCATGATCTCCTATTGCCCGGGGGACCCATGAGTTGTCAGTCCGCCCCTGGTCACAACCTACACATTTTGCAACATCCGAACGTCATCAAGCAGAGGTACGGCTGCGACATCCTCCACTCGCTAAGAACTATTTTACAATGAACCATCTGCATGTAAGTTAGCCAGCTGGGCCATGATATATTATTATAAGCAATTATTTTTTTACAAATATCATGTGGAAGAGCAGGATTACAATTAAGAACCAATAAGATCAACCAATTTGTACCCAGTAATAATAAAAATCCATAAACCGTTATCTAAGAAAATTGCCATTTAGTGATGTTGTAATACATAACCATCATCATCAAAAATGCATATACAATCTAATGTCATCTAGTGGCCATTTATGAAAAATAGTAAAATGAAAATAAAAATGAAAAAATGTGTGCTCCCCATTTATAAAATCGCTATCAACACCTATCTAGCTTAGTTTGAATGATAAAATCTCAGAAGTATGAAATATCTCCTCCTTGATACTGGAGATAAAACAATTGAGATCTTTCTCTATCTTCAAATCCTGTGGGCTCAGGGCTTCCAATTTGTAAATCCCCTGGGTTTTCTTTCTAGAATTATTCCCCAGTTGTGTTTTCTTCACTATTTTTGTTTGCATATTAGGGTCACCTACACACACACATATATATATATATATATATATATATATACTGTATATGGCTTGTTCTTTATTCTAGGAAACTATATTCTAAAGTTGAGTGATAATTCACAGACTTATAGGTAGAGCTGCCTAGCGGGTACATCTGAAAGCAGCGGCTGGGTTCATTTGCTAGTAGCACACTAAAAAAATTAGAGCTTTCAAAAATAGACGTGTTAATAGTTTATGTAATTTCCATTTTGCTCATAAAAATAAACAGCAGAGAATCCCAAATCAAATCAATATTTGGTGTGACCACCCTGTGCCTTCAAAACAGCATGAATTCTTTAAATCTTCTAGGTACACTTGCACACAGTTTTGAAGGCACTTGACAGGTAAGTTGTTCCTAAACATCTTGGAAATAACAACAGATCTTTAGATGTAGGCTGCCTCAAATCCTTCTTTCTCCTTATGTAATCACATACAGACTGGATGATGTTGAAATCAGGGCTCTGTGGGGGCCAAGCCATTATTTTCTGGACTCCTTTTTCTTGTGTACACTGAAGATAGTTCTTAATGACATTGGCTGCATGTTTGAGTGTCGTTGTTCTGCTGCGGAATAAATTAGGGGCCAATCACACACCACAATGATGGTATGGCATGATGGATAAGTATCTGCCTGTATTTCTCAGCTTTGAGAACATCATTGATCCTGACCAAATCTCCAACTCCAAATCTTCAGCTCCATTTGCAGAAATACAGCCCCAAACTTGCAAGGAACCTCCACCATGCTTCTGTTACCTGCAGACACTCATTATTGTACTGCTCCCAAGCCCTTTGCAAACAAACTGCCTTCTACTACAACCAAATAGTTCAAATTTTGACTCATCGGCCCAGAACACCTGCTGCCATTTTTCTGCACCCCGGTTCCTATGTTTTCATGCATAAGATATGGAAACAAGGCCTAGGCGACTCAACTATGCATGAAAACTGGCGTGCAAAAAAATGACAGCAGATGCTGTGGTCCAATGAGTCAAAATATGAAATATTTGGCTGTGGCAAAAGGCAGGTAGTTTGCCAAAGGGCTGGAGTGCGGTACAATAATGAGTGTCTGCAGGCAATAATGAAGCATAGTGGAGATTCCATGCAAGTTTGGGGCTGCATTTCTGGAAGTGGAGTTGGAGATTTGCTTAAGATCAATGGAGTCCTCAATGCTGAGAGATACAGGCAGATAATTATCCATCATGCCATACCATCAGAGAGGCGTGTGATTGGCCCAAATGTATTCCTCAGCAGGAGAATGACCCCAAACATACAGCCAATGTCATTAAGAACTATCTCCAGTGTAAACAAGAACGAGAGTCTTGGTAGTGATGGTTTGGCCCCCATAGAGCCCTGATCTCAACATTATCATGTCTGTCTGTGACTACATGAAAAAACAGAAAGAGTTGCGGCAGCCTACAGCCATAGAAGATCTTTGGTTAGTTCTCCAAGATGTTTGGAACAACCTACCTGCCGGGTTCCTTCAGAAACTGTATGCAGGTGTACCTGGAAGAATTTATGCTGTTTTGAAGGCAGAGGGTGGTCACACCAAATATTGATTTGATTTGGATTCCTCTTCTGTTCAATTACTTTCCATTTTGTTCATTAATAAAAATAAATGATTAACACTTCTATTTCTGAAAGCATTCCTTATTGACAGCAATATATATATAAAATCTGTCTAAAGTTCCTCAAAGTATAGGTGGAAGAACTACTCACCCCCCTGCCTCTAGGTCAGGCTGTTCTCCACCTCCTACCCACTCCTAGCACAACCCCTTGTCTGAGCCGCCCCCTCCTTCTAGCATTGCTCTACATCTGCCTGAGCTACATGCAAACAGCCTATAGAAGTAGATGCATGTCACAATCTGGATCATCTGCACGGCCCTGTGTGCACACAATCTGCATTTGGGGCTGCGCAGCTATCACATTTTGACATGTGGCTGTGTCATTGCAGCTGCTGCATCTGCATCCGCTTCTGTAGTTTGTTTCTGCATCCACCCTGAGCTGCATGCAGGCAAAGGCAGCCTGCACACAGGACGGGGTCCAATGCCCATCTGAATGAGGCTTTAATTGCGATATTTGGCATGGATGCGCTTCATATTGTTGCGCTCTACTACTCCGTGCCTGGTGGGTGACAGAGAAGTTGAGGGCTCATGCACATAGGCCCTCTGAGCCATATAGTGTAATACCAGGCATATCTTTGCCATAGGTCTTATGTATAGTTGGCTGCCAACAGCCTGTAGAAATCAATACCAGAATGATATACGCAGCAGCTGTATTCATATTTACACATCCCAGCAGTAATTCCATACAGGGACAAATACCTACAGGGATGCAGAGCATATGTCCCTATACACATCAATCACAAAACTCCAGTACCACGGGGGATGGGCATTAATAAATGGGAACTGCTGCTGTGTGTTGCACCTTGGCATTGATTTCTACTAGCTGAATGCAAGACCTGTTATTTGCTAGCACAGGAACATGCCCAGTTTTTATACAGTACAGCTCTCAGTTCCCATGTGCATGAGCCATTAGAACACATCTTTGCATGAACGATAACCCCCACTGACTACGGGAATTATAGGCCCCTTCTAGCAACAATAGTTACCCCAGCAGGAAGAATATATACCCCAATAACAACAGTAGATGTATGAGCAACAATAAATAGCAAGAATAGTTACCCCAGCAGGAAGAATATATACCCCAACAACAACAGTAGATGTATGAGCAACAATAGATAGCAGTAATAGTTACCCCAGCAGCAAGCATATATACCCCAACAACAACAGTAGATGTATGAGCAACAATAGATAGCAAGAATAGTTACCCCAGCAGCAAGAATATATACCCCAACAACAACAGTAGATGTATGAGCAACAATAGATAGCAAGAATAGTTACCCCAGCAGCAAGAATATATACCCCAACAACAACAGTAGATGTATGAGCAACAATAGATAGCAGTAATAGTTACCCCAGCAGCAAGAATATATACCCCAACAACAACAGTAGGTGTATGAGCAACAATAGATAGCAAGAATAGTTACCCCAGCAGCAACAATAATTAGCCAAGCATCAAGAAAAGATAGCCCAGCAGTAACAATAGATACCCCAGCAGCAATAATGTGCCTCTTAGCAGCAACAATAGATGCCCATACTGTTCCTCAGCAGCAACAATAGATCCACATTCTCTATGTAACATGAACAATTAGTTATGGGGAAACTGTGCACTCAGCCAGGAGGAGCGAGGACACTAGGAGTGGGCACAGGCAGCAAACCTACAGGCAGCAGATCTCTCTCAGTCCCTGCAGCCTGTTCCTGGCTCCCCTGTCAAGGCATATCCCCTACCCTATACAGGGAGAGGGCAGCTTCACATAGATCTCTGCTGGAGACTGTCAGAACTGCTGCAGCCGCCGGCCAGCACTATAGAGGCAGCGTTGGCAAATGCATCCGCCTGCTTACTCTGTGGCCGGCACAGCTGCAGAGAGCTGAGAAAGTCCCACTCGTTCCCCGCGTACATCAGTGGGGGTGTCAGACCCTAGTTCAGCCAGAAGGAAAGCCCTGTGTATATATATATCTATCTCACACATGGACATGTTTTCTGTTCAGCATTAGGGACTCAAGCCTCCACATCACAAGGCCCCAATGATGAAGAGAACTGAATGACATGTCACTTGGGACACTTCAATAACATTCTAGCAAAATGTAAACAACCCCATCCACCAAAATGTGATCTAGTGAATGAATTCTACAAATTCTACATAATTAGGGGATTAAAAATGCATTGTATGACAAGTGTATTATAAGGAAAAATCTATTGTTGCTATTAGCAACCAGTCAGAATTCATTTCACAGCCTGGTGCAGCACTGACAGCTAGAGGCTGACTGGTTGCTAGGGGCAACAAGAGATTTCTGTCACAGCACACTTCTCCTACATCATCCCCAGACAGGGCTTTCAGTGATTGCTGCATAGGGATGATGGCAGGCTGTACATAACACACAGCCCTGATACCCAAAGGGATGCTGGGACTTGTAGTCTGCACAGACTCCAGCCTCAGGCTCATCACTACATCCTATATCATGGCATATGGGAGGGGCCTGGAAACCACAGGGCAGACCTACCACACCAAACCCCACCCACAGGGAGAATAACTAGTCCTCTAGAGGAGGGGTAGGCCTTGTAGGTGGGGCTAGCACTGTAATTGGGATTACTGGTGGGCCATTCAGATTCCTAGGGACACTGCTGGGGACAGGCCCATCAAAACAGAGAAACGGTAACCATAGCAACGGTTTAAAAAATTTATTTAATAACACTCACTTATTGTCTCTGGGCGTTCAGACGTCATCTCCGGTCTTCTCTGAAACGAAATCACTGTAAAATCGCTGTGGATGTGACTAGAAATTTCCATTCAAGTCTCTCTGCTTCCCTCCTCTCCAATCTCTCAAAGCAGAGTGAGCTGTTAGTGTCAGAAGTGACAGTTGGAGGTCACCTGACCCTGACCGACCAATCACTGGAGACTTTCTTCATTTTCTTGCACTCCGGCTAAACTGCACGATTTGTGGCTCACAATGACTTTATATTCCTAATAAATTATATATTTTCCGAAAGCAGAGACTCTGGAGAACACATTGATGCTAGTTTCAAATTTTTATCTTACAGCATACTAGCACAGCGGTTTAATAAACCCCCTATTGTTAGTAAAAAAATGTATATAAGTTAGTTTTGATGTATACAAACACTAAAAAATTCTCATTGTTTGATGAAATATAAAAGATAAGGTTGAGCCAAGTACAAACCCAACATGTCAAGCCATAAAATTGAAATGGCAACAAACTTTGATACCCCAAATTATCCATAGGTGATGCTTTAAAGGGCTCTTTGCAGGTCATCAGTTTTGTCTTTTTAGATCTGTCCTAATAAAGAAATGGTTTTATCGGATGGCAGTCATTCCTCCATGCTTAGATCTAAGCTAGACTAGCACTTGATAGTCCTGGCAGACAAGGGTGGACCAGCCTGGAGCAGTAGTTTTGGTGTTCTTCAGTTCACAGTTAACCATGAATGATGGCCCTAGAATTGTTCTCTCATTCATATTTAATATGTGTGATACAATCAGTTTTTCTTTGGCACACTCTACATACGTGTTTACATTTGTATGTGCATGCACTTATGTAGACGGTGGGGGGCATTACCCCTTGGTGACCAAAGGTAAAACAAATGTTAATGCCTGAACACCATTTTGCAACTTTGGCAAGTGTTAGTACAACTGTACATATCGGTGCGACTACTTATTGTATCCAGGTCCATTATACCATGGTGTATTTCAGGACAAATGGGGCTTTCTTATAGTGGTAAATGGTAATGGATAGCTCCTGATTTTTATTTTTATTATCAAAGGGAAACTGATTCAAATTATTTAAAAAGAAAAGCAAAAACTTATTTTTAAAAATTTAGCTTTTGTATTTTTTGCTATTACCATGCTTTACCACCAAGAAACAACCCAAAATAATATCTCCTACTCCTGATGATCGCAGCGATACCACATATGTGTACATTATTTGTTTGTACCCGTAGTACAGCCCATAGACAACAGTGTGTATTTTGCTTTTTTTATCCTACCTAAACAGTACTAATTAATAATTTAAAAAAAAAAATTATTTTTTAAATCCTACTTAAAATATACTGTCCTTGACCTTTTACCTTTACCTTAACCCTAATGCTGACCCTGGCATTGATTTAGATCGTACCATGGTATAGCTAATTTTTTCTTTGTTTTCATTTTTTCTAATATATTTTCTTTACACACATTTGTTTATTTACTTCTTCCTCTCGTGCAAGAAGAGAAAGATACAATGTATCCTCCTCCCACCTAGAGTAGGAAACACATGATCCACAATAATATAAAAATCCTGGGCACATGCTACATACGTGTTTACTTTTAAATATGCGTGGGGGTGGCGGCTTAAAACAATTTTTTTAATTCATTTTTTTCACAGGAACAGGTGTCTCCACTACGCCATTTCATTTCACTTCTTGCTCTAGTGGAAATGCTAACATTCTGCATTTTGTCGCACTTTCTGTCCCAGTGGCAGTGGTCTGCAGGATGCATAGAGAGGGTGAAGGGTGAATCTCCCCAGATGGGGACACCAATAGAAAAAAAGAAAAAGACAAAAATCGAACCCTTCCCCCAGACTATTTCAGTTTCATTCAGTAACAATGGTTGCTAAAACCAATGAAATGCAAAAAAAAAAAAAAATCCTTGCCCAGAGTAGTACAATATTACTATGGTAACATTGTATTGCTTTGGGCACCATGTGTTGAAAATGGTAATAAAATAAAAAAGTAATAAAAAAACTGAAAAAAATAATTAAATTATTATTTATTTTTACATACTGTCACCAGGTCAGTGTCCCTAATCACCACCACACCACTTATATGATAATACTGGACTGGACTGGTGACAATATGTTAAAAAAAAAATATATATATATATATTTATTTACAACTTCAAAAAACTTGCCGTGCCTCTTACTAAATAACTTTGGCTGTCTATTTTCCAAAAATGGGTCATTTGGGGGGTATTGGTACTGTCCTGGCATTTTTGGGCCTCAAGAATTGAGATTGGCCATCAGTACATTAGAATTGATTGATTGGTAGATATACAGTGGGGATCAAAAGTTTGGGCACCCCAGCTAAAAATTTGTATTAATGTGCATAAAGAAGCCAAGGAAAGATGGAAAAATCTCCAAAAGGCATCAAATTACAGATTAGACATTATTATAATATGTCAACAAAAGTTAGATTTTATTTCCATCATTTACACTTTCAAAATAACAGAAAACAAAAAAATGGCATCTGCAAAAGTTTGGGCACCCTGCAGAATTTATAGCATGCACTGCCCCCTTTGCAAATCTGAGACCTGCCATTGTCATGGATTGTTCTCAATCATCATCTGGGAAGACCAGGTGATGTCAAGCTCAAAGGTTTTAAATGCCCAGACTCATCTGACCTTGCCCCAACAATCAGCACCATGGGTTCTTCTAAGCAGTTGTCTAGAAAACTGAAACTGAAAATCGTTGACGCTCACAAAGCTGGAGAAAGCTATAAGAAGATAGCAAAGCATTTTCAGATGTCAATATCCTCTGTTTGAAATGTAATTAAGAAATGGCAATCATCAGGAACAGTGGAAGTTAAAGCAACATCTGGAAGACCAAGAAAAATATCAGACAGAACAGCTCACAGGATTGTGAGAAAAACAATTCAAAACCCACGTTTGACTGCACAATCCCTCCAGAAAGATCTGGCAGACACTGGAGTTGTGGTACACTATTCCACTATAAAGAGATACTTGTACAAATATGGTCTTCATGGAAGAGTCATCAGAAGAAAACCTCTTCTACGTCCTCACCACAAAAATCATCGTTTGAACTTTGCAAATGAACATATAGACAAGCCTGATGCATTTTGGAAACAAGTTCTGTGGACCGATGAGGTTAAAATTGAACTTTTTGGCCGGAATGAGCAAAGGTACGTTTGGAGAAGAAGGGGCACAGAATTTAATGAAAAGAACCTCTGTCCAACTGTTAAGCATGGGGTTGGATCAATCATGCTTTGGGGTTGTGTTGCAGCCAGTGGCACAGGGAACATCTCACGAGTAGAAGGAAAAATGGATTCAATAAAATTTCAGCAAATTTTGGATGGTAACTTGATGCCATCTGTGAAAAAGCTGAAGTTAAAGAGAGGATGGCTTCTACAAATGGATAATGATCCTAAACACACCTCAAAATCCATGGGGGATTACATCAAGAGGCGTAAACGGAAGGTTTTGCCATGGCCTTCACAATCTCCTGACCTCAACATAATTGAAAATCTATGGATAGACCTTAAAAGAGCAGTGCGTGACAGACAGCCCAGAAATCTCAAAGAACTGGAAGACTTTTGTAAGGAAGAATGGGCAAAGATACCTCAAACAAGAATTGAAAGACTCTTGGCTGGCTACTGAAGGAATCAGCCTTTCAGCATTACCATACCGCCATTTTGTCTCTTAGCCTAAGCTCTGCCATTTTAAGATAAGTATCCATTTTAAAACTTAGTACTTAAAGATGAATTTGTGTTTTAAGACTGTTTTTTACTTTCGATAAGAGCCTAAGGTTCCTCTTTTCCCTTCAGGTATAACTTCCCTTTTTCTTTTAGCTAGCACAAGACTGAAAGTCTGCGGTTGGATATATCCTGTTGCAAGATTATTAATAATTATAGCCAATGTTAAATAGGGAAATTGTCTACTTTCTATACTGAACAAAAGGTCATGTTTGACGCACTTAATAATAATTTACATAAATGCCAAATGATTGGGCATGACTGACGTATGTAATATTCTGATTGGTTTATGCATATCTGACAATTGATTGGTTCTTCTATTTCCATGCATTGTTTTAAGTTTCATATATAAGTTTAAACACGGAAGAATAAATTCAGTTCCTTCTGAGATACCACCTTGTGTCTGTGTGCATTTCCTGTGTCTCAGAGGGGGCTCCAGGCCTGAGGACAGACACTGATCAAGGCCAGGGACTGACGGGGGTCAGTGGCTCGAGAGGAACGACAGTCAATTCCTTTCAATTGGGGGCTCGTGTCCGGGATGAGATAATCACCCTTCGGTAAGTAAGATTTTTTGTCATTCTGCCAAATAAGTCTCTTGCCGTTAAGGCTCTGATAAAAATTTCATGCCCTATTGTAGCACTGGACCTCACGTCATAAGACGCCAGTGGCCAGGCGCAGAGTGCTGTGGGAAGCACTCTGGAAAGACCGGAGCAGTTTTGGGAACTGCAAGTCTCTTAAGAGAAGGGACTGAAAAGAGTTTCTTTAAGAAGAAACCAGAAAAAGTCCGGGGTTGATCAGTTCTGTCCTGCAACTCTTTGCTTTTCTTCCTATCGCATAGAAGTATAAGATAATTTGTTTGTGTGACACAAGTGTCCAGGTGGTAAGTGTATGGACCAGCGGTTACTGAAGGTATTGTCAATTTCAGTGTGACATGCCCCACCCCTTCAGCTAAACCTTATTGGTTGATGATCTGGATGGGGTGATTGCGTGGCAACACTGAGTTGGGTGCCTATGTAAATGTCTTGTTCAAATTGTGTTGTAGGCTTATTGTTAGAAAAAGTGGGAGGTAGTCAGAGTCAGGATATTATTAGAAGTATTGTATATCCAGGTTATAATCTCCACTTTTGGTCAACCACTAGAGAAAGACCCAATCAATATCTTAAGTCCAGACATTTTTATAAAGTAAATTGTCATTTGGAAGTTGACCCCTGTCTTTTGGGACAGCCTATAGGACAGATTTGTAACACAGACCTTTGTAAGTGTAAAAAATGGGAAGTGGTCGAAGTAAGGATAAACTCCCCCCCCCAAATGTTGGTGAGATATGTAAAGATTATGTAGCCCGTATCTGTGGGACAGATTACTATCTAGTTAACCCCTGGGTGGATAAATTAGCAGACTGGAGTGAATTCATGGGAAGTGTTGACCCGTTTCCCCGTGATGGGAGTAATGATACTTTTCATATGGATATGATTAGGGGTCTCTGTCTGGGGGATAAACAGGCTTTTCCATGGTATGAGGGAGATCCTGCGTGGGATCAGAAATATATGGCCAGAGGAGGACAAAATTGGTTAGAATTTGCCCCTCTCTGGTTTCATAGACAAACTGGGAAACAAAATAAAGCCAAAGCTAGAAATGTAGATGCCACTAAAAGACATGCATTAGAGTCAGAAATAGACAGACCCACACACCCTCTCATGCCATTCCCTCCCCCATATGTCCCACCTGTCCCACAGCCCACAAAACTTTATCCATCTCTAAGAAGATATTGATTTTTTAGCCGGACATTATGCAGTCCAGCACCCCACTGCACCTCCAGCACCAACACTTCCACAGACCCCTCAAATACCTAATGCTGTTCACATTTGTACCACACAGCCTAGTACAGTTCAAACTCCCGCGCACTCCCAGGGTGTGGTTCAAATTCCTACCACACAGGGAGTGACAGGGGGAATAGCTGTTTCTTCAACTACTGAAGCAGATGACTCACTTGTTGATGATTCCGCTAGTTCAGGCTCTCTGCTGTTCAGAGCAGCTAATAGTCTAGGTATAGTGGACATGCTAAGTCCATCACACACACGCCATAATACCCAATATGGTATTGATTCCAATACACAACAGATGCCCTTCATGACAATAGGAGACAATCTATTAAATAAACCCATTGAGATAGAAGACATAAATAGGATTGTCAAACATTGTCCAAGACCCACTGTTTCTTCAACGGCTACTGTGAGCTATTTGAAGAAAGCATGTAAAGGTAGAAATTACACACAAGAGGATATGCGCCTTATCCTCGATGGAATATTGGGACAAATTTCCCCTTGGAATTGGGGTAATGTTGGGACCATATCCATCTTAGAAGCAGGCAACATTACTGCCACAAATTATAAATTAAACACAGAAGATGATAGGGACAATATGTGGAGAGAGGTCTCAGAAGAAATGGAATGAGCTTTCCAGTCTAGATCCTCCCTCCCTACCGCAGTAGCCTGCAAGCAAAAGTCAGGAGAAACTGTGTTAGATTTTTGGAAAAGATTTAATGAGACATGGACACAAGAGGCAGGATTGACATTGCAAGACACCATGCATAGTCTACTGATTCAGACTTTCCTGTCCAATCTAAAACCCAGTGTCATGTTAACTGTAAAACAGATGATTTCTGAATGGCCCACTTGTACCAGAGAACAATTTCAATTAAAATTGACTGAGAAAGATGCTGCCGGATGTCTAGAGATACCCAAGGCGGTGGCCACTCATTTTCAGGAAGATCCTTTTCCCCACACAAACCCGCCGTACAAGAGAAGGGGGGGTTTCAATAACCGAGGCAGAGGCCGGTTTAGGGGAAGAGGGAGGAATAATAGGGGACGGGACACGGGTTGTTTCAACTGTGGGGCTGAGGATCATTGGAGAAATCAATGTCCATATGAAACTCAGGACCACGCCCAGCATAGCCCCTCCCCAGGCCAACCACAAAGGGACCTCCCACAGCAGAATGTGAGGTTTCCTATCTCTTGGCAGACACAATCACAAAATAAATGAAGGTGCCCAGAAGGTGGTATCCCAGCATTCCCGCTTGTCTCTCATTCTTATAAGGAACAACCCCTTGTATCCTTACATATACAGGGCAAATTAATCCCATTTTTGTTGGACTCCGGGGCCACTCGTTCGAGTCTGAGTGAGGATTATTATAAGGGAGAGGTAATGAATGCTGAACCTTCCATGGGAATAAATGGGATACTGACCAAGACTTATAAAACACCGCCTCTTCCAATTTTTGACCCCATACAGGGAATCACTCTGCTAGATCACTCATTCAGAATCATACCCAATTGTACAGTTAATTTGTTAGGGAGAGACCTCCTGGGAGAGTTGAACATCAACTTGAAATCCACAAAGAGAGGTGGTATTGTGGCTCACTCTGCCAAAATGCCAATCATCCCTGCCATGACAATGATTACTAAAGAAGACCCCTCATTTCCTGCTGGAATAATTAATGACAAAGTTTGGGCAAAAAGTGCCTTGGATGTGGGATCCATTTCCTGCACTCCATATAAGGCCACACTGAAACCATGGGCTCAACCTGTGTTTCACAAACAATACCCTTTGTCAAAAGAAAAGGAGGAAGGAATAACGCCCATGGTGGAACACTTTCTCAAGGAAGGAGTTCTTGAAGAGGTGATTTCACCATACAACAGCCCAATAAATCCAGTTAAGAAGCCGGACGGCTCTTACAGATTTGTGCAGGACCTGAGGGCCATTAATGATCTTGTGATTCCCATTGCCCCAATAGTGCCTGATGTACCAACACTCATTTCCTCCATCCCAGCTGATGCTGAGTTTTTCACAGTGATTGATCTGACAAATGCATTTTTTTCAATCCCTGTTGCCAAGGAGACACGCCCAATTTTTGCGTTTCATTACAGGAGAAAGACCCTTGCTTGGTGTAAGTTACCGCAAGGGTATGTAGATTTGCCTGTGGTCTACTCTGTCGTCCTCCAGGCTACCTTAAAGCCATGGACTCCTCGCCATGGTTCAGTTTTGGTTCAATACGCAGATGATTTGCTTCTCTGTAGTGTTAATCGGGCAGCCAGCCAGGGGGATAGTGTAGATCTCATGAACTGGTTATATGAATGTGGTCATAAAGTGTCTAAGAAAAAGCTACAATGGTGTCAGAAAACTGTTGAATACCTTGGTTTTGTTCTCACAAAAGGTGAAAGGAAAGTCAGCCACAAAAGAGCTGCGGCTCTTATGGGTCTGCCCCTCCCATTGACCAAGAAAGACATGCTAACCTTTCTTGGTATGATTGGTTACTGCCGCCAATGGATACCTGACTGTTCCTACTATGACAACATTTTGAGACAAGCCACAGGTTCAGAAATGTCCGATCTTGTGAAATGGTCAGATGATATGTGCAATGCTTTTGTGTATCTGAAAAATGCTATGGTAATAGCCCCTGGTCTTGGTCTGCCCGCATATGATCAAATGTTTCATCTGTATGCTAGGGAAAATTGTAAAACTATGGCAGGGATCCTGGCCCAGGAGCATGGAGGAAAACTCCGCCCTGTTGCTTTTTTCTCAAAAATGGTTCCAGTACAGGTCCAAGGCATGCCTGCGTGTCTCAGAGCACTAGCATCATGCGCTATGGTGGTCCAAATGGCTACGTCACTCACTCTGGGACATGAGACCACCTTACATACCACCCACAATGTGTCTATTCTACTCAAGAATATACATACCCAACACATGTCAGCCCAGAGACTTAGTGGATATGAGGTTATACTGTTGTCAAACCCTAAGTTGAGAATAAAATATACCTCTCCCACTTCAGGTCCAGCTCCAATTTTGAATGCCTTATTAGGCTTAAAGGGAGAGCAGGATGAAGTTGTTCCACAGCATGATTGCCTGGAATTGATTCATCAGGACACCTCCCCAAGACAGGATATGTCTTCTGTGGCTCTTCCAGAGGCACAGAATGTTTTTGTAGATGGCTCTTGCTCGAGACCCACTAATACTGTTTACCATGCAGGATATGCGGTGGTGCAGTTGCCAGATAAAGTACTTGAAGCAAAACCCATCCCATACCAGTCAGCTCAGGCCGCTGAGCTGATAGCCCTTACAAGAGCATGTCAGCTTTTTGAGGGACAGGATGTAAATATTTACACAGATTCCAGATATGCGTTTGGCGTGTGCCACGATTTTGGAATAATTTGGGAAAAGAGAGGAAAATCCATCTCACATTCATCTCTGGTGAAGGCTTTACTCAAAGCCATACAACTGCCAAGATCCCTTGCTATCCTACACTGTAGGGCACACACAAATGAACAAACTGATATTGCAAAGGGAAATGCTCTAGCTGACAAAGTAGCAAAAGAGGCGGCCCTTACCCAGCCTGCCATGATCCAGATGCCAATGCTCACCCCTGAAATGCCACTGATGGATCAAACATTGCAGGATTTACAGACATATGCTACCTCAGAAGATATTAAGCAGTGGAATGCAGCTGGTGTGACCAAAGATCCATAAACTGGACTTTGTGTCACAGAGGGGAGACCATGCATTCCAAAGGCTAGTGCACCTCTGTTCATCTCACAGTATCATGGAGTAGGTCACAGGGGATGGCAGGTTACATGTGAACTGCTGGATAATGATTTTTTCATTCCTGGCCTTCCCTCTTTGGTAAAATCTTATGTGTCTAGATGCATTACATGCATAAGGAATAACCCAAACAATCCTCACAAGGCAAGACATGAACACCTGACATACCCATCAACACCTTTTACCCACCTACAAGTAGACTTTACACACATGCCAAAGGTAGGAAAAAGACAAGAATATCTTTTGGTAATTGTGGACATGTTTAGCCGCTGGGTAGAAAACTTTGTAACCACAAAAGAAGATGCCCAAACTGTAGTGAGGATCCTCACACGGGAAATTATTCCCAGGTGGGGATGTCCACTCCAGATTAATTCTGACAACGGTCCAGCATTTGTGGCCAAGGTATGTCAGGAATGTCCCACTCCCTGGGCCAGACAGCCACTCATGGTAGAAAGAGGGGATTTGGAATTGATTCAGGAGGAATATGTGAGAAAACGTATTGAAACTTTGGACAAGGTTGAAAGAAATGTTGCTCGCACCTTTCCTCTTTCTTCACAGGAACCAACTCACTCTTTCCAAGTCGGGGACCGTGTGGTGATACAAGCCCTCCATAGGAATCGGAAGCAAGAGTATCCCTTTGGGCCCCCTACTTCTGTGATCGCTGTCACCAGGACCGCTGTCCTGACTGAGGATTCCAAGGCCTGGATCCATGCCAGTCGTGTAAAAAGGGTGAACCAAGCCCCTAAGAAGCAAGACAAAGACACAGATAGAGAAGAAGAAAAAGGAAGTGAAGCCGGTGTAAAAGTCTTTGAAGAAGATGACCTTTCTGATGCTCTCACAGAACTCTGGGCAGACATTTTGCTTCCTCATACTAGCAACCCTGACTGTGTTCCTCCCAGTATGGACAATAACTAACTGTATTTATCACCCAGATGATTATGGAGTGATTAAGAGTATATGTAATACCCCCATCCAAGCTAATGACCCAGATAATGCAGAACCAGTGCACACACAAAACCATAGTACACAACATTCTAGTGTCAGAAAGAAACGAGGTCTAACCCGCACTAAGAGAAGGATGAGAAGAATGTCAATACAAGATAAGGGATGGGGGTTACAGGAAACACCAGTCTTGACTACTGAGGATGTAAATCAGACCATAGTGTTTACTCTGACTAAAAACCAGGTGTTTGACCCGACTAAAGTTACTTATGATATTGGACCTTATAATGTGTACATGTGTGGGAGGAATAAGCCCTGTGGTTACTGGGAGAATATATGGTGGACAACAGACCCTCATAAATGGGAGACCCAATCAGCTAGAATTCCCCTAGAGGACATAGGCACCTATCAAAGAATCTCTATAGCAAAAGGCCAAGGGAATATCATTTTCACAATAAGGAACCCACAGGTCAGAGATAGTGGGGAATATAGGTTGGGAATAACTGTGTCAGGAACAGACCCCTGGGCCAACCTCATATTACAGGTAAAACCCTCCCCAAGAGTCCATGTCAATACCATAGACAATTCATTCCCCAAAGTTAGGGATCGACTGGATAATGAGGTGACAGGAGTAGTGATGCAATCAGAAGACAGATTAAGCATTGAAACTGGTTACTCTGACAAAAATGAATGGATTGAATGGGTGAGATGGACCACTAAGAGCAAGGGACAGGGAGACTGTGTTTCATGTGCCAATCCCCGCCCCCTACTTGCCACAGTTCCTTTGTTAGAAGAAGAAACTAATATGTCCTGCCTAATTAGAATGTATAAAGATAACATCACTGAGAAGGAATGTTCTGATTTTGTTAAGAAGTTCCCTGTTACCGGATTACGAAATTTACCTTTGGCCTCTAAACCGGTACCAGGAAATTTCACCTGCTTTGAACATGATGATGCTAAGGGTAAAGATTTAGGTACATTTCCACCTAATTACTGTATTAAGACCAACCACACCTCCGCAGAAGGCTACCGGAAGGAATGGTTTCAGGACCACCGGCAGCAACTGTCAGATGTGTGGTGGCTGTGTGGAGATATGAGACTCAGAGCCAGACTCCCCAGCAGATGGAAGGGAAGCTGCGCTCTGACCCATCTTCTCATGCCTTTCTTTATGATCAAAGTAGAAGATGGGATAAGAAGCTTGCCCATCTTGGAAAAATCCAGATCTAGAAGGTATAAAAGAAATGCACCCAGTGGTTCCTTTGACAATAGAGTTTACATAGATGTACCAAGAGGAGTCCCTGATGAATTTAAAGCTCAGGACCAGATTGCTGCAGGGTTTGCCTCTATTGCTATATGGGTACAGCCTAACAAAAATGTGGATTGGATTATTTACATTTATTATAATCAACAAAGGTTTGTTAACTATACTAGAGATGCTCTAAAGGGGGTCTCTGCCCAACTTGATGCAACATCCCTTACTGCTTGGCAAAACCGCATTGCTCTTGATATGTTATTAGCTGAGAAAGGAGGGGTATGTAAAATGTTTGGTTCCTACTGCTGTACTTTTATCCCCAATAACACCGCTCCTGATGGAAGCATTACTAGAGCCCTTCAAGGCCTCCAAATGTTGTCTGAAGAATTGGCTGAAAACTCAGGAGTAGAAAATCCACTAGCTGGTTTATTTGAAAATTGGTTTGGTAAATGGGGAACCCTGATGAAAACTATGCTGATTTCCATAGTAATGGCTGCTGCAGTATTAACTCTGTGTGGTTGCTATTGTATCCCCTGCATCCGAGGTTTAATGCAGAAACTTATTGACGCCACCATTACTAGAACCATGTGGAATCAGTATCTTGATAAAGGACCTACTAAGGGCCCCAGGTACCAACCTGTAAAAAAGGTGTAAGGTCACGTGCGTGACCTAAGAGGGGGTTTGAAGGAATCAGCCTCTCAGCATTACCATACCGCCATTTTGTCTCTTAGCCTAAGCTCTGCCATTTTAAGATAAGTATCCATTTTAAAACTTAGTCAGTACTTAAAGATGAATTTGTGTTTTAAGACTGTTTTTTACTTTCGATAAGAGCCTAAGGTTCCTCTTTTCCCTTCAGGTGTAACTTCCCTTTTTCTTTTAGCTAGCACAAGACTGAAAGTCTGCGGTTGGATATATCCTGTTGCAAGATTATTAATAATTATAGCCAATGTTAAATAGGGAAATTGTCTACTTTCTATACTGAGCAAAATTTCATGTTTGACGCACTTAATAATAATTTACATAAATGCCAAATGATTGGGCATGACTGACGTATGTAATATTCTGATTGGTTTATGCATATCTGACAATTGATTGGTTCTTCTATTTCCATGCATTGTTTTAAGTTTCATATATAAGTTTAAACACGGAAGAATAAATTCAGTTCCTTCTGAGATACCACCTTGTGTCTGTGTGCATTTCCTGTGTCTCAGAGGGGGCTCCGGGCCTGAGGACAGACACTGATCAAGGCCAGGGACTGACGGGGGTCAGTGGCTCGAGAGGAACGAGAGTCAATTCCTTTCAGCTACAAAAAGCGTTTACAAGCTGTGATATTTGCCAAAGGGGGCAGTACAAGATATTAACTCTGCAGGGTGCCCAAACTTTTGCAGATGCCATTTTTTTGTTTTCTGTTATTTTGAAAGTGTAAATGATGGAAATAAAATCTAACTTTTGTTGACATATTATAAGAATGTCTAATCTGTAATTTGATGCCTTTTGGAGATTTTTCCATCTTTCCTTGGCTTCTTTATGCACATTAATACAAATATTTAGCTGGGGTGCCCAAACTTTCGATCCCCACTGTATATACCATGGTTTGTGGACTCTATAACTTTCCTACAGACTAATAATATACAATAATTTGGGTTATTTTCATAACAGAAACAAAGAAAAATGCGTGGTTTTTTTTTCAAAAGTTTGTGTTTTTTTGTTTATTTAGCAAAAAAAAACTCAGTGGTGAATAAATACCACCATAAAAAGCACCTTACAGCATCTGTCTCCATCCTGGGGATAATGGGATCCTGCCGACATTGGGGATCCCTGTAGACCTGCTCCGCTGCCTGGAGCGGGGAATCGGGTTCTGTTTGACCCCCATCCGTAGAGCTGGAGGTTCACGGCCTACGTGGCTTCCGAGAGGGGCCACACTATATGCCACGGCTCATATATCCCCTCCCCTCGATGTGCTAGTGTCCTGCGATACCATGGGCAGAGTTGCTTCCCTCTGATGTGGGTTCAGTTTCCACCTAGTTTAAACTTATTCAGTAATATTCAAGAAAATATTTTTCCTAACAAATTCATTCAAGACCATATTGCAAAAATGAATACACCTCAATGAAAGTCTTAGACGCAAAGCTAAGTTTTAGACAATAAAATCCTAATTAACAAGAATTCAACTACAGGTGAGTCTAAATATTCATTAAACAGGTGTACAGCAGTTGATTATAAAAGGGCATTACTTAACAAAGAAAACCCCTCCCATTTCATGCTGTCAGCAATGGCACCACATGGAAGAGAAATGTCACAAGGCCTGAGAAAGAAAATAATTTCTTTACACAAGAAAGGTGAAGGCTACAAGAAGATCAGCAACACTTTATTTATCAGTCAGAATTCTGTATCAAAAGTGATACAAAAATTTAAAAAATATGGAACTGCAACCATCTCACAGAGACTTCCAGGCTGTCCACGGAAGTTGACACCTCGACAAGAGCGTCTTCTGATGAGAGGGGTTAAAGAAAATCTCCATGCAAGTTCATTGCAGTTGTCTAAAATAGAAAGCAAAAACTGGGGCAATTGTTTCCTATGACGCAATATGGCGTATACTGCAATGGCATGCATAGGAATGGCATGCATGGGTGTCATCCACATAGGAAACCTCTCCCATGCACAAAAAATCCTGCCTAGAATTTGCCAGGGAGCATACTCAAAAAGAAGACTACTGGGACTCTGTACTCTGGAGTGATGAGACCAAGATAAATGTTTTTGGAACTGATGGCTTCAAAACTGTACGGTGTTGCAAAGGTGAGGAGTACAAAGAAAAATGCATGGTGCCTACAGTGAAACATAGTGGTGGCAATGCCCTTCTGTGCTGCCGCATGAGTGCTGCTGGTGTCGGGGAGCTGAATTTAATTCATGGTATCATGAATTCACTGATGTACTGCTCTGTATTGAAAGAGAAGTTGTGCACTTTTCCAACATGACAATGATCCAAAACACACATCTAAGGCCACTGTTGCATTTCTGAAGAACAAGGTGAAAGTGATTCAGTGGCCAAGTATGTCTCCTGATCTGAACCCAATCGAACACCTATGGGGAAATCTTAAAAGACAAGTTGAGCATCACTTTCCATCCAGCATCCAGGCTCTAAGAGGTTGTTCTCGAAGAATGGAAAAATGTAGATGTTGCAATGTTGCCAACTTGTTCATTCCAAGCTTAGAAGACTTGGTGCTGTCCTTACAAATCATGGAGGTCATACAAAATACTAGATATAGTAGTTTTTGTTGTGGGGTGTATTCATTTTTGCATCAACTAATTGGAGTAAAACTGAAGATTTTGTAATCTACGTTATACTATTAACCTTACTTTCATGTAATGAGCAAAACAAATGTTACATAAAACTCAGTTTTGCCAACATTTTGGAAATTGTTCTTGTGTTGAGATGTTGAATAAAATCTTACTTTTCAAAAGGGGTGTACTCATTTATGCTGAGCACTGCATATATGGAATGCCTTTAAATTCTCAGTAGCACATAATGGTGTGATTTTATATAAAGTTTTATTACAGCCCAGTAAACATCAAATAGGAAAGTCCAACAGTTACTTATGGTGTCATTGAGTAAAAATGACAATTTTCAATTACGGAAGGTGTTGTGTAGTCTTTACTCAGTATGGTCTATAACTGAAAACAACCCTCAACAAAGAGCAGAGCCCACAACCCCAATTACCATGGCACTTTGTTGCCATTTTGGTTTGAAGGTCACGCTGCTGACAATAAACTGTACATGAATCCATGTTTCTAGGAAGTAGCAGAAGTCCATGGCCTTATCACACTGGTGTCCCTGTTTTGGCTCTCCTCACTTTAAGCTCCTTTTGGAGCTCATGATCAGATTCCCGTAATCTCCCAATGTCCAGCATGGGCTCTGTTAAAGGCTTTCCTTCTTTCTGCAACTGAGCCAGAGCAATAGCCCTCAGTAGTGGTGGGTATGGCACATAGCGGACAGGTTCTGGCTCCGGCAGAGGGATAAATTGCTTGAAGTTCTCTTCTTCATGCCGTGGTATAAGACGCCAGTCATGGTACATGACTTTGCTGATCTCCTGCTCTTCAGGCACGGTTTTACCTGGGTGAATGAAGAAGATGACCATCAATATAAGATCATCAAGTCACTCTACCTAAGATAGGCTCTGCTTATGATCCTGGATGAGAAATACGCTATATGGCCAAAGCTACAAGGACCCCACTCCAAATAATTGAGTGAATGTGTTTTAGTGAAGGGTACTGTTCATTCTACAATTCTCTAGCATACAAAGACATTTAGATTTGGATGTCAAGCCTACTACACACGGGCCAAATGTCGAGCGGTATTTTGGCATCTTCCAATTTTTATTGGATATTTGGCCCGATGTGGTAGCCGGTCTGTCAGAAGCCAGACGTTCGGTCGGCTTCTGTCAAAGAGGCATGATTGAAGAAGGTCTGCTGATCAGCTCCTGATCAGTGCTCTCAGCCAATGGCTGACAGTGTTGACCGAAGTGTTCTGTCCGGGATGGGGGGCATCCCTGTCAGAACCCAATAGCACAGCAGGGGAGCTCGCTGTACCAATATCGGATCATTAGTATACTATGACATACAAAGCCATCCACAACACTGCCCCAATTTACATATCTGATCTTATCTCTATCACCCAAACCGTACTCTTTGCTCCTCGCAAGACCTCCTACTCTCTAGCTCCCTTATCTCCTCCTCCCATGCTCATCTCCAAGACTTCTCCAAGGCATCACCCATTCTCTGGAACTCCCTACCCAAATCTATCAGACTATCACCTACTCTACTTACCTTTAGGCGATCATTAAAATCTCTCTCTTCAGGGAAGCCTATCCCGCCCTCTGCTAATACTGGAATCCTCTATGCTTCCAACCACTCCATCCCCCACAGTTTTACCTATTGTACCACTCACCCCTCCCTCCTAGATTGTAAGCTCCAAGGATCAGGGCCCTCAATTCCCTCTTGTATTGAACTGTATTGTTACTGTATTGTCTCCCACTATAATGTAAAGCGCTGAGCAAACCATTGGCGCTATAAAAATCCTATATAACAATAATAATTAGTACAGTGGCTCCTCCTGAGCTGTCCGTTTTTTTTCTCATTCAGTGTGTACCAGGCTTTAGTGCAAATAAAAAAAGTATCATGGACAATACTCGATTGTTCCTAAAGACATTCAGACAATTACAATCTGGTGGCAATTGTTCAATACGAATACCCTTAATTAACCTGAGATGTCCAACAAACTCATATGGGTTTGATGGTCAATAAATGTCCGCAAATCGTTAACCATATAGTGTACTTCACTCTCTTTCTTAACTACCTGCCGACCGCAGATAGCCGAATGACGGCTTCACTGCGGCCGGCCAGTTCTGAGTGGACGTCATATGACGTCCCCCCAGAACGCGCTCTCCTGCGCGCCCCAGGGGGCGCGCACCCGGCGATCTCCGTGATCGCTGTGTCCTACAGACACAGCTGATCACGTGATGTGGTAAAAGGCCAATCACAGCGCCTTTTACCACCTGATCAGCGGTGTCCAATGACACGCTGATCAGAGGGAAATGCAAGTGCCGGTTCTCGGCTGCACTTTCCTCACGCTGTCAGATCGTGAGGAAAGTACTGCCGAGAACCTGCAGTTGTCAGAGCGGGGATCGGCACCGATCATCAGGGCACTGATGATCAGTGCCCTGATGATCGGTGCCCAGCAGTGCCACCCGCAAGTTCCGCCCACCTGTGCCCAGCAGTGCGCCCACTAGCTCCGCCCACCTGTGCCCAGCAGATCACCCACCTGTGCCCAGCAGTGCATCCACCTGTGCCACTCTGCAGTGCCACCTACCTGTGCCCAGAAGTGCCACCTACATGTGCCCAACAGTGCCACCCACCTGTGCCCACCCACCTGTGCCCACCAGTGCCACCCACCTGTGCCCACCCACCAGTGCTGCCCACCAGTGCCACCCACCAGTGCAGCCCAGCAGTGCTGCCAGTCAGTGCCACCAGTCAGTGCCCAGGGGTTGTGCCAGTCAGTGCTGCCAGTCAGTGCCCAGCAGTGATGCCAGTCAGTGCCGTCTATCAGTACCCATCATCAGTGTCACCTATCAGTGCCACCTATCAGTGCTGCATATTAGTGCCGCCTATCCGTGACACCTCATTAGTGCTGTCTATCAGTGCCGCCTATCCGTGCCACCTCATTAGTACTGCCTATCAGTGCCCTTTAGTGCTGCCTATCAGTGCCCATCAGGGCCGCCTATCAGTGCCCATCAGTGCTGCCTCATTAACGCACATCAGTGAAGGAGAAAAAAATGCCTGTTTGAAAAATGTTATAATAGAAACAAAGAAACTTTTTTTTTTTTCAAATTTTTTGCACTTTTTTATTTATAGCGCAAAAAGTAAAGCGCCCAGTGGCGATTAAATACCACCAAAAGAAAGCTCTATTTGTGAGAAAAAAATTATCAAAATTTCATATGGGTACAATGTTGCATGACCGTGCAATTGTCAATCAAAGTGCGGCAGCGCTGAAAGCTGAAAATTGGCCTGGTAAATAAGGGGGTATAAGTGCCTGGTAGGCAAGTGGTTAAACAGCTTAGTTCATCAATTACTTTTCTACACTGTTTACCAAACTATTCACTGCAAACTCTACAAAGAATTAAAAGGAAACAATAGGGGTTATCTACTTAAACTGGAGGGTGCAAAAGCTGGTGCAGCTCTGCATAGAAACCAATCAGCTTCCAGGTTTTGTCAAAGCTTAATTGAACAAGCTGAAGTTAGAAGCTGATTGGCTACCATGCACAGCTGCACCAGATCCTGAACGCTCCAGTTTTAGTAAATCTATTCCTATGTATATGTGTAAGAATTTATACTAGAATTTGGAAAATTAATATAATGAGTTAGTTTGGCCAATTATTTTTTTTTTTCACATTTCATAACCCCTCATTTGCTGTGGTTTCAGTTTGTGTTGCTTGCCTATGAGTAAAAGGTCGGATGTTGCAATCAAATTTTATGGCATACTCCCTTTCAGATGCTATCATTTGAAGGCTGCACTGGGTTCTAAGCAGTCCTGCCAGAAAGACTTGCTTTTTTTTTTTTTCTTCAATAAAGTCATCTGCAGACAACAGGATCTATGAAAACAGAATTATATAACAAAATGCATCCACAAGATTCCTCTACGTTGATATGTTCCCTCAAGACTAGCTGGACGGGATCATCAGAGAGCATGTACGCACGGTTTTAAGCAAACTCCCACACCCCTTCCTTTATAGAAAACAGTATTTTAGATGTCATCCAGACATTTTTACCACCAACCTTAATTATTAAACTAATTGTAAAGGATTGCTTTTTATTTTTTTTTAACCACTTCCTGTCCAGCTGTTGTATATAAACGGCCAGACGGTGGCAGTACAGGGTCGGGTAAACATTTATAAACAGCCTCCCCGCCCCCTGCTTGTGCGCACTCCCTGGGAGCACTGTGATCTAGTGCCCGCTGTGTCCTCCGGACACAGTGGAACACCGATCGTCGTATGGGACCTCTGTGCAAGGTACCGATCATGTAATCACTGATTGGCCAATCAGTGATCACATGCAGAGTATTAAGCAAGATGTTACTTCTGACATCATTGCTTACTACGTGTGAAATCTGTGAATGATCACAGAGGTCACATGGTACAAAGCTATTCACAACAGCCTTGTACCATGTGACAAGCTGTGACCAATCACAGCTCACACAGTAGTTCTCAATGGCTACAAGAATGCAGCCAGAGAGAAGGAGCAATGATTGCTTTTATAGCCTTTATGGGTGTAAAAGCAATCAGTGTAAAAAAAAAAAAAAAAAAAAAATCTTCATCACCCCCCACAAGTAGTAGTGTCACCATGGTGACACTGTACTGCTAGGGCGACAGTATGTTAAAATAATAATAATAATAATAAAAAAATAAAATAAAAATGTACAAACAAATGTTTAAAAATTATAATTTTGGTTATAAACTAATTTGGGTTATTTATTTTTTTTTTTTTACTAAAAAGATAAACGGAATAAATTTTGGCCAAGATTTACGATGAAATATTATTTGCAAACTTTTGTAAGAAAAACACTTTTTTTCAAAATTTTGGGACTTTTTCATTTACATAGCAAAAAAAAATCTCAGTGGTGAATAAATACCACCAAAATAAAGCTTTATCTGTTTAAAAAAAATGCTAAAAAATTCATATGGGTACAGTGATGCATGACCGCGCAATTGTCATTCAAAGTGTGATAGCACTGAAAGCTGAAAATTGGCCTGGACAGGAAGGGGGTAAAAGTGTCCGGACTTGAAGTGGTTAAATAACAAACATGTTATACTTAACTGCTGTGTGCAATGGTTTTGCACAGAGCAGCCCCAATTCTCCTCTCCGTGAGTTCCCCTGCTGGCACTCCTGGCTCTTTGCCCCCACCGAGTGCCCTCATAGCAAGCATGCTTGCTTCCGAGCTGGCTCTGTGTGTCCATAGACGCACAGAGCGCGGCTCCTCCCTGGCTCTGATTGACAGCAGTGGGAACCAATGAGGAGGGAGAGAGCCAAGAGAACGGCTGCTCCTGTGCACACTGCTGGATTGAGATTGGGCTCAGGTGAGTACAAGGGGAAGCTACATGCAGAAGGTTTTTTTTACCTTAATACACATTAACTTTCCCTTAATAATTTCTTTGAACTAAAATATTAACATGGATTTCTATTAAACTTTTTACAGTATGTTTTTGGTCTGTTGCTTTTTTTTTTAATTTGTAATGACATTTAATGTACCAGGACCTACCGCGATATGTTAAATAACCCCAGGCTTGCCCATGGTCCATGTTCTGGAAGACACAAACACAAGTTAAAATATGTAAATTAAGATTAAAGAATGAGCACACTGTTAACAAAACCTAGCTAGTTTCATATATTATTTAGGAAAATCAAGCAAGTTGGCAAACATAACCTTTCAAATTTATCCATCCTCCTTCGGTCACCTTAGGTCTTCAGAGTTCTTCAGTGGTATTCTAGAATCCTGCAGCTATCTTCACTGGAGTACATCAAAGAAAACACCCCTTAAACCTCTTTATGTGTGCGTGCTCTTAGCTGACAGTCTTTCAATAACAACTCTAAATTATAATCTGTCCCTATCATAAGTATACACTGGAGGTTTAACTAAAGTTCTGCAAGATGTAGCTGGTACATCTATCATGAAATCAACAGCTCTCAGTTTGTGCTATCTAAACATACACTATATTGCCAAAAGTATTGGGACACCTGCCTTTACACACACATGAACTTTAATAGCCTCTCAGTCTTAGTCCGTAGGGTTCAATATTGAGTTGGCCCCGCCCTTTGCAGCTATAACAGCTTCAACTCTTCTGGGAAGGCCGTCCACAAGGTTTAGGAGGGTGTCTATGGGAAGGTTTGATCATTCTTCCAGAAGCACATTTGTCAGGTCAGGCACGAATGTTGGATGAGAAGGCCTGGCTCACAGTCTCCGCTCTAGTTCATCCCAAAGGTGTTCTATGGGGTTGAGGTCAGGACTCTGTGCAGGCCAGTCAAGTTCCTCCACCCCAAACTCAATCATCCATGTCTTTATGGACCTTCTTTTGTGCACTGGTGCACAATCATGTTGGAACAAGAAGGGAACATACCCAAACTGTTCCCACAAAGTTGGGAGCATGAAATTGTCCAAAATATCTTGGTATGCTGATGCCTTAAGAGTTCCCTTCACTGGAACTAAGGAGCCAAGCCCAACCCCTGAAAAACAACCCCACACCGTAATCCCCCCTCCACCAAACTTTACACTTGGCACAATGCAGTCAGGCAAGTACCGTTTTACTGGCAACCGCCAAACCCAGACACGTCCACTGGATTACCAGACAGAGAAACATCTCCACTGCTCTAGAGTCCAGTGGTGGCATGCTTTACACTACTGCATTCAATGCTTTGGATTGTACTTGGTGATGTAATGCCCGGATGCAGCTGCTTGGCCATGGAAACCCATTCCATGAAGCTCTCTACACACTGTTGTTGTGCTAATCTAAAGGCCACACAAAGTATGGAGGCCTTTAGCTACTTACTCTGCAGACAGTTGGCGACATCTGTACACTGTGCGATTCAGCATTCGCTGACCCCACTCTGTCATTTTACGTGGCCTACCACTTTGTGGCTGAGTTGCTGTTCTTCCCAGTTTGTTATAATACCACTAACAGTTGACCATGGAATATTTAGTAGTAAGGAAATGTCACGGATGGACTTACTGCACAGGTGGCAACCTATCACAGGACCACACTTCAATACACTGAGCTCCTGAGAGTGACCCATTCTTTCACAAATGTTTGTAGAAGGAGTCTGCATGCCTAGGTGATGATTTTATACACCTGTGGCCATGAAAATGATTGGAACCCCTGAATCCAATGATTTAGAGGGGTGTCCCAATACTTTTGGCAATATAGTGTATATACTGGAGCAGGGTGGATAAAAATCAATGATTTTTTAAAAAAAAATCTGATTTGTTTTTATTTAAATCTGATTTTTTTTATTTAAAATCGGATTTTTTTGAATAAAATGCTTTTTGAGAAAAATATATTACCATCCAAAGGTTATTCCATCATGAAATAAAGATTAGTTTTTTAATTATGTAGAATAAGGCTGTATATGTTTAATTTTTTTTGGTAAATAAATTCCATTACTACATTCACAATGTCATGCTCTTCCAGAGGTTTTTGTAAGATTATTGGGCAGTTTCTCTGCCTACAAGATATTATCACAGATGCTTGGTTTACTTTTGCAGTTCTCAAAACTGAATTTTACTCAGCGGAGATCACATGCCTCTTCTTCACAGCAAAAATGTTATAACATGAACAGTGTTAAGAAAAAGACCTTCATCCTAACTTCTACAAACCTATGAATACAGAATCAACCCCTTCACTGCTAAGTTTCAAGAAGTTCAGTGAATAGAATAGAAACAATATTTTTCTGATTGTTTGGAGTGGAATAGATCTGCACAAGAAGAAAGTGAAACTAAGTGTGAGGAGGAAGGGGCTGACAGTCTAAGTTTCTTAAAATATATATATTTTGTTTAGCCAAATTAGTTACCAAACATGGATGTTTGTTTAAGGAAATCACATATGCTGGAATGTTATTGTTTCAGTTGAATAAATCTATTTAAATTGTTATTATTAAGGTAATGATTATTTTTCTCCTTCCTAAGTACAACAGAAAAGTTGTCCAAATATGAATGATTAACCTATTAAACTGGGGATAAAAAAACTAATATGAAAAGTTGTTATTCTAAAAATCTTCATCTACTTGCATATTAAAGATATACCAGCAAGAATCAGTCTTTATGTAGAAAACTAGGATTTAAATCAAGCCTTACTGACTAGTGATTTAAATTGTGATTTAACTCAGTTTGATTTAAATCAAATCCACCCTGTACTGGAGTATTTGTTACATCTGAACCTATGTCACCATACAATAAATAATTTACTATAAGAATAGTGATATGTAGAACTGTAGGGAAAATTATGGCAATAGATCTAGGAAGGTTCTATGTATTATTAAAAGAGCAACCTCAATGACCCTTTACCATCCCTGTGTTCTATTTTTGTTCCCCTCCTATCTTGTTAGCAGGGTTACCTTCAAAATACATACTTACACATCCAGCTGATATAGTGTTGTCCTGGGTCAAACCACCGATCCACTGCAGCATTCCAGGTCTTGCTCCACCATCTCATTTACTTACAACATCAGGGGGGAACTATCTATTTTGGGTTCTTGTAGCTGGCCTCATGATGGCATGCATGTTTCACTTCATCAGGGGGCTGGCTGCAAGAACCAGAGCCTCAGCAAGCCCCCTGATGACGTGGCATTGTAAAGTACCCCAAGGCCTCCCTCCCTTGATGCACCAGGAGGGAAAAAAAAAATGAAATGAGGTTCCCATGGCATCACCACAGCCCCATATTACACATGACCCCACCTTGGCTTCTAGCCCACAAAAATGAACACAACATGCAGAAGACGTAAGAGGCAGGCAAGCAAGTGTGCTGTCTTGTCTACCATGTCCATGTGTGCAGTATCCTTAAGGGCTGATTCACACTAGAATGCTGCGCGGGTTTCGTGCACCGCATTCTGAATGCGCTGCCCTTGCGACCTGCAGTGGGTGTCAGTGCAATATTACTGACACAGTAAACGCAGTGCATTGGCCCACACCACATTGCATGGTACAAAAGTACCATGCAATCCAGTTGTAGTGCGTTTACAAAAGTAGTGCATGCACTAATTTAGGTGCAGTGCAGTACAATTTCAGCCCATTTAAAATGAATAGGCTGAAATCGTACTGCACATAACTGCATATGAATCGTACAGGAACGTGCAGCGCATACCGGTGCGATTCCTAGTGTGAATCAGTCCTTAGAGTCTGATGAGCTTAAATACCATGATGTGTATTCTGGCTAAGATTGTCAGCGCCACTTTCTACCCTCTCAATTTTGCAGGACGGCGGTCATGATCTTCTGAACTCTCCCTCACCTCAGCTCTGTAATCCACTTTGACCTTAGTAATATTCCAGTAGCAAGGCTCATCGAATTGCTCCAGCCAGGACTTCTTGGTCACCTCTATGTTCTTACATGCAGGGTTTACAAACAAATGGGGCACATTGAGAACTGGCAATATATATATACAGTCATGGCCGAAATTGTTGGCACCCTTGATATTTCTCCAGGAAATCATGTATTTCTCACGAAACGTATTGCATTAACACATGTTTTGCTATACACATGTTTATTCCCTTTGTGTGTATTGGGACAAAACAAAAAAAGGGAGGAAAGAAAGCAAATTCGACATAATGTCACACAAACCTCCAAAAATGGGCTGGACAAAAGTATTGGCACCCTTTCACAACTGCGGATAAATAAGAATGTTACAAGCATGTGATGCTCCTGTAAACTCACCTGGGGCAAGTAACAGGTGTGGGCAATATAGAAATCACACCTGAAAGCAGATAAAAAGGAGAGACGTTCACTTAACCTTTGCATTGTGTGTCTGTCTGTGCCACACTAAGCATGGACAACAGAAAGAGGAGACGAGAACTGTCTGAGGACCTGAGAACCAAAATTGTGGCAAAATATCAACAATCTCAAGGTTACAAGTCCATCTCCAGAGAACTAGATTTGCCTTTGTCCACAGTGCGCAACATTATCAAGAAGTTTGCAACCCATGGCACTGTAGCTAATCTCCCTGGTCGTGGACGGATGAGGAAAATTGATGAAAGATTGCAACGCAGAATAGTCCGGATGGTGGATAAGCAGCCCCAAACATGTTCCAAAGACATTCAAGCTGTCCTGCAGGCTCAGGGAGCATCAGTGTCAGCGCGAACTATCCGTCGACATTTAAATGAAATGAAACGCTATGGCAGGAGACCCAGGAGGACCCCACTGCTGACACAGAGACATAAAAAAGCAAGACTACAGTTTGCCAAAATGTACTTGAGTAAGCCAAAAGCCTTCTGGGAAAACGTCTTGTGGACAGATGAGACCAAGATAGAGCTTTTCGGTAAAGCACATCATTCTACTGTTTACCGAAAACGGAATGAGGCCTACAAAGAACAAAACACAGTACCTACGGTAAAATATGGTGGAGGTTCAATGATGTTTTGGGGTTGTTTTGCTGCCTCTGGCACTGGGTGCCTTGACTGTGTGCAAGGCATCATGAAATCTGAGGATTACCAAAGGATTTTGGGTCGCACTGTAGGGCCCAGTGTCAGAAAGCTGGGTTTGCGTCCAAGATCCTGGGTCTTCCAGCAGGACAATGACCCCAAACATACGTCAAAAAGCACTCAGAAATGGATGGCAAAGAAGCGCTGGAGAGTTCTGAAGTGGCCAGCAATGAGCCCAGATCTAAATCCCATTGAACACCTGTGGAGAGATCTTAAAATTGCTGTTGGGAAAAGGTGTCCTTCCAATAAGAGAGACCTGGAGCTGTTTGCAAAGGAAGAGTGGTCCAAAATTCCGGGTGAGAGGTGTCAGAAGCTTATTGATGGTTATAGGAAGCGACTGATTTCAGTTATGTTTTCCAAAGGGTGTGCAACCAAATATTAAGTTAAGGGTGCCAATACTTTTGTCCAGCCCATTTTTGGGGTTTTGTGTGACATTATGTCATATTTGCTTTTCTGCCTCTGTTTTATATTTGTTCCAATACATACAAAGGGAATAAACATGTGTATAGCAAAACATGTGTTAATGCAATACCTTTTTTGTGTGAAATACTTGATTTTCAGGAAAAATATCAAGGGTGCCAACAATTTCGGCCATGACTGTATATATATATATATATATAGTCTTTTGGCGCAAGCTACCATTTCAGATTAGTGTTTGGCAGCTTTTTTGGAGGACCAGAAGAGGGTATCTGCAAGGTTAGGCCTTGTGTTCTTACATGTAGAGTTTACAAGCAAATTTGACTCATTGAGAGTTGGCACTATATAAATTGTCTTTTGGTGCTTGCTAACATTACAGATCAACTTTTTGCATCATTGCAAATCACACATATATGTCTACATTGCGTTGTTGATTGATCTCTTATTGCGCAGGTCTTCTCCAAGATGCAGGGTCAGAAGGTATGCTGGAAGCTCTGAGTTCAGCTGGGTATACTTACTCCTTAGAGCCACACTCTGTGCCATGGAGCATTACCTGGAGAAGAGAGATGCCTGCTGACTGGACATGTGTAGTAAGTTGTGATTGGAACAGACAACACGTTTTTGTATTAGAGCCGCTTTAATTTAAAGTGGAAGGATCAGTCAACTCCAAACTGATATTTTAGTTCTTTGTAGGTGCTGCTGAGATAAAATGCCTGTTAGTTCTTTATATCTCCTGGGGATTCTCTTATTGAGATCTTTGTTGAGCATCACAGGTTTTCACAACTGATGTGGCCATTATGAGATGTCCCATTCTCTCTATTGGGTTTTCATATTTATTCTAGACTGCGGAAAACATAGCCAGAGCAAAGGTGGCCAGGAACAGTCATGGATTATAGCAGGAAGATCTCCCTGTAAGAGCAATCAAGATCTAAGAAAGAAACCTGGGGCAGTCTCAGTCTGCCAGACGTCACCTGCAATAAAATATCCATCTGAGAGGGTTAGTCCTATTTGAGGAAATCTGTACTATTATTATTATGCAGGATTTATATAGCGCCAGCAGTTTGCACAAAGGATGACAGTACAGTTACAATACAAATTAATACAGGAGGGATCAGAGGGCCCTGCTCAGTAGAGCTTACAATCTAAGAGGGAGGGTCAATTGATACAAAAAGTAATAACTGCGGGGGATGGGCTGATAGAGAAAAATACATGTACCGTTGCTAGGAGGGGGCAGGATAAGCCTCTCTTAAGAGATGAGGTTTTTAGGGATTGTCTAAAAGTGGACAGGGTAGGAGATAGTCGGACACATTGGGGAAGGGAGTTTCAGAGGATGGGAGTACCTTTGGAAAAGTACTGAAGGCAAGAATAAGAGGAGGTAACAAAGGAGCTGGAGAGCAGGAGGTCTTGGGAGGAAGGAAAAGAACTGGAAGACTGGAATTTTGAGACTAGGTTAGTGATGTAGCTGGGGGCTGAGTTGTGGATGGCTTTAGAAGTTGTTGTAAGTACCTTGAATTTAATTAGTTGAGTAAGCGGAAGCCAGTGGAGGTATTGTCAGAGAGGGGTGGAGGACACTGAATGGAAGCCAGTAGAGGGATTGTCAGAGAGGGGTGGAGGACACTGAATGGAAGCCAGTGGAGGGATTGTCAGAGAGGGGTGGAGGACACTGAATGGAAGCCAGTGGAGGGATTGGCAGAGAGGGGTGGAGGACACTGAATGGGGGCCAGTGGAGGGATTGGCAGAGAGCGGTGGAGGACACTGAATGGAAGTCAGTGGAGGGATTGGCAGAGAGGGGTGGAGGACACTGAATGGAAGCCAGTGGAGGGATTGGCAGAGAGGGGTGGAGAACACTGAATGGAAGCCAGTGGAGGGATTGGCAGAGAGGGATGGAGAACACTGAATGGATGCCAGTGGAGGGATTGGCAGAGAGGGGTGGAGGACACTGAATGGAAGCCAGTGGAGGGATTGGCAGAGAGGGGTGGAGGACACTGAATGGAAGCCAGTGGAGGGATTGGCAGAGAGGGGTGGAGGACACTGAATGGAGGCCAGTAGAGGGATTGGCAGAGAGGGGTGGAGGACACTGAATGGAGGCCAGTGGAGGGATTGGCAGAGAGGGGTGGCAGACACTGAACAATTGGTAAGAGCAAATAGGAGCTGTCAGTACTAAAGTCTCTTTTGGAAATTCTAGTTGCTGGACTATTATGCTAACCCAAAGGCTTTCAGTACTTTGAGTCAATAACTCAGATTAGATGAGCCGTTCTGATTTTTCTCTGGGTTCATTAGCTAAATTCTTGCCCTAGGTTGGAAGTAGAGATGAGCGAATCGAACCAGGCGAAGTGGAATTCGTTTCGAATTTCAGGAAAAATTCGATTCGTGCCGAATCCGAATATTAGCCAACTTCGGATGCACGAATCGAATTTTTCCCGATCAGCCGGCAAAAAGTGTCCCTGCAGAGAGCTCCACTATTTCTGACAGTTCTCTGACAGTTCCTTCACATTTACAGCGGTTGAAACATTGTATCTATTTGTTTCCATTTAGGATACAGATGTTTTTATTCGGAAACAGATACAATGTTTCAACCGCTGTAAATGTGAAGGAACTGTCAGAGAACTGTCAGAAATAGCGGAGCTCTCTGCAGATACACTTTTTGCTGTACTGGAATACTTCTTCTTTTCATTCTTCTTTTCATTCTTCTCATTCTTCTTTTCATTCTTCTTTTCATTCTTCTTCTCATTCTTCTTTTCATTCTTCTTCTTTTCATTTTTCTTTTCATTCTTCTCATTCTTCTTTTCATTCTTCTTTTCATTCTTCTTCTTCTTTTCATTCTTCTTCTTTTCATTCTTCTTCTTTTCATTCTTCTCATTCTTCTTTTCATTCTTCTTTTCATTCTTCTTCTTCTTCTTTTCATTCTTCTTCTTCTTCTTTTCATTCTTCTTCTTCTTCTTCTTTTCATTCTTCTTCTTCTTCTTTTCATTCTTCTTTTCATTCTTCTTCTTCTTCTTTTCATTCTTCTTCTTCTTTTCATTCTTCTTTTCATTCTTCTTCTTCTTCTTTTCATTCTTCTTCTTCTTCTTTTCATTCTTCTTTTCATTCTTCTTCTTCTTCTTTTCATTCTTCTCATTCTTCTTTTCATTCTTCTTTTCATTCTTCTTCTTCTTCTTTTCATTCTTCTTCTTTTCATTCTTCTTCTTCTTCTTCTTCGTTGTGCCCCGTGACTGCCCAAATGAGTGAAGTGTGCGGTGATTCTAAGATCGACGGCACTCATCTGCATGTCATACTGACTGACAGTATTATTTCTCTTCCCCAGCAGACTCCAAGGGCATTTAAATTAAAGGTACAGTGTTCTGCACTAATATAAAGGCTCTCTGAAGCCTAGAAACCCTTTTAATAAGTTAAATTCGCAGCGAATAAATTCGCATTGAATCAAATTTCTCCCGCAAATTCGGCGAATCAGCCGAATTGAATTTTTGAATAATTCGCTCATCTCTAGTTGGAAGCTCTAAATTTATTGATGCCAAAAATAGCCAAACAACAAACATTTTCAGGGGAAGGTCAGTAATGAAGGCATCCAGGCTGTGTCAGTACTGGTTTCCTTTATGTTATTATGTTAAAAAGAGAATAATACATTCTAATAATTCATATTTTATGAGAAAAGGTTTCCATTGTATTCTTTTTATGGCACCACCTTTGTGCACAAACAGCAAGCCACTGCACACAATGTAATTCTCACACACTGTTTTCTGTAATTCCTTTTACCTATATGCAGAATACATTTTTTAAACCTGAATGCCAAATGCTAAGCATGTATATAATGTCATCATGTAATCTGGTAAGTATTCAGTAAACTATAATCAATGTATCATAAAACTAGCATACAGTGTTAAAGTGGAATTTCACACAAAAGAGGGAGTTCTTCTTTTTTGCCGCCAACTCACCCCCCAACATGTTTGGTCATACGTTGTTACGTTACGGTCATACTGGGGGGGGGGGTCGAGCGGGTATCTAGTTTTGACAGGTATCTGCTCCCACTTCCACTTGGATCGCTTAGGCAATCCGAGTGAAACTTCGCCCAGGCGATCCAAGAGAAACTTCACCCCCCTCTTAACCCGCAACATTTTGGGACACATCACAAGTCCCAGAAAGCTGCAAGACCATTCACAAAGTGCAGCTCAACTTGTGCATGCGCAGTAGGTAGCTGGCTGTGAAGCTGTTAGGGCTCACTGCGCACTTCAATTAATAAACATGCTTGCACCGGGCTGCCAAAGACCAGTGAGTAACCAGCCCAGGTGAGGGCGGCACTTGATCCATGGATATCTAAATATCCTTATAATGAAAGTCAGTAGCTACAGTATTTGTAGCTGCTGACTTTTAATTTTTTGGGGGGACTTTGAAAATCCTCTGACTTGATATCAGCCTGCACAGGGGGCACTAAGACTGAGAGAGGTATTCTGAGCTTATCATGGCTAACACTGGGAGCAGCCTCCAAGGGTGGGAATCAGAGGGATGAGATCATCAGTATTGGGCAGGGTGGATAAAAATCAATGCTTTTTTAAAAAAATCTGATTTTTTTATTTAAATCGGATTTTTTTTAATAAAATGCTTTTTGAGGAAAATATATTACCATCCAAAGGTTATTCCATCATGAAATAAAGATTAGTTTTTTAATTATGTAGAATAAGGCTGTATATGTTTAATTTTTTGGGTAAATAAATTCCATGAATCCATTCACAATGTCTTGCTCTTCCAGAGGTTTTTGTAAGATTATTGGGCAGTTTCTCTGCCTACAAGATATTATCACAGATGCTTGGTTTACTTTTGCAGTTCTCAAAACTGAATTTGACTCAGCGGAGATCACATGCCTCTTCTTCACAGCAAAAATGTTTTAACATGAACAGAGTTAAGAAAAAGACCTTCATCCTAACTTCTACAAACCTATGAATACAGAATCAACCCCTTCACTGCTAAGTTTCAAGAAGTTCAGTGAATAGAATAGAAACAATATTTTTCTGATTGTTTGGAGTGGAATAGATCTGCACAAGAAAAAAGTGAAACTAAGTGTGAGGAGGAAGGGGCTGACAGTCTAAGTTTCTTAAAATATATATATTTTGTTTAGCCAAATTAGTAAATAAACATGGATGTTTGTTTAAGCAAATAACATATGCTGGAATGTTATTGTTTCAGTTGAATAAATCTATTTAAATTGTTATTATTAAGGTAATGATTATTTTTCTCCTTCCTAAGTACAACAGAAATGTTGTCCAAATATGAATGATTAACCTATTAAACTGGGGATAAAAAAACTAATATGAAAAGTTGTTATTCTAAAAATCTTCATCTACTTGCATATTAAAGTTATACCAGCAAGAATTAGTCTTTATGTAGAAAACTCTGATTTAAATCAAGCCTTACTGACTAGTGATTTAAATCGTAATTTAAATCAGTTTGATTTAAATCAAATCCACCCTGGTATTGGGGGATTAAGTAAGAAAATTGTTACTCTACCGGGACCAAAGAAGAGAATTTTTACCAAAACAACAGCAAAATTATACAACAAGAACACAAACAGTAACACTAGCACTGTAATAATATGTTATGAGGCAAAAAGAAGTATGTGTGTGTGTGTGTGGGGGGGGGGGGGGGATAAGGAGTGCACATAAGACCTACTACAAATATTTACTCAGAATGGTGATATAATGCCAGCTATTGAGAGCTGCTATCTTGGGGTGTCCTCTCTTCCTCTTAGATTTGGTTCACACCTGCAGATGCAACCAAATGCAGGTGCATTTCCATGTGTGGCATGAATGGCAGCCTGTTCATTTCCATGGACTGCTCTACACACGAGAAACACAGAAATTAAGTTCCGAACTCTTTTCATTCAGCTAACACAAAAATATTTATGGATTTTCCAATCGCTGTTTTTATATTCCAGGATGGTCTGGATCTATGTAAAGGGAAAGAAGAGCAAATGCTGATTCTGGTGGAGCCTAGAGAATTTCTCAAGAGTGTCTTCTATTACATTCAGGTAAAATTTGGAAAGGTGAAGAACATGCAGATTTATATATATTCTGTATCTGCCACCCCTCTCTGCCAATCCCTCCACTGGCTTCCCATTGCCCAACGGATAAAATTCAAAACATTAACAATAACATATAAAGCCATTTATAACTCTGCCCCAAATTACATCACCAATCTTGTCTCCAAATATCATCCAAACCGTACTCTCCGCTCCTTGCACGACCTTCTACTCTCTAGCTCCCTTGTCTCCTCCTCCCATGCTCATCTCCAGGACTTCTCCAGAGCTTCCCCCATGCTCTGGAACTCTCTACCCCAATTTATCAGAATATCGCCTACTCTGCTCACTTTTAGGTGATCTCTGAAAACCTATCTCTTCAGGAAAGCCTATCCTGCCCTCAGCTAATAATGGAATCTTCTACTCCTCCTACCAGTCCATCCCCCACAGTTACTAACTTTTGAACCACTAGCCCCTCCCTCTTAGATTGTAAGCTCCAAGGAGCAAGGCCCTCCTATCCCTCTTGTATTGTTGCTGTATTGTCTCCCGTTATATTGTAAAACGCTGAGCAAACTGTTGGCGCTATATAAATCCTGTATAATAATATACTAATAATAATATAGGGACCCATGGGGCATATAGCTCAATATCCATGTGCCATATGTACAATAATTGCATTTGCTGAGGTCAATTATAATAGATGTAAAAAAAGGTTTACAGTATGTGTCCTAGATTTTTTATTTTTTTGTGCTTAAAGTGTTACTAAACCCACAACAGTAAAATCAGTCTGTAGATGCAGTAAATCATGCTTGTTATACTCACTGTGGAACCTAAGGGGTTAATCCTCTGCACTGTGTAAAAATTATGTTTGATCCAGACTTCTCTGATCCTCCCCTTCTACTGCTGTCCCCAATCCATCTGCTGATAGAACAGAGCCTTGGAGACAAGCTGCACATGCACAGTTTGGTGTGTATTGCTAGAGACCTTTTTTTATTTTCTTGGGAGAGTGCATATATCCAGCACAGGGTCAATAAGCACTGTCCAGACAGAGGTTTAGGGGTCATGCAGCCTCATAAGTCAGTCGGGAGAATGAAAACTCCTCCTACCATCTTTATCCAGTACTCTGCTGGACATTGATAGAAGTCTCAAGACTGCTCTACCCGCTGATAAAATAAAAGGTACTTAGCAGTTTATATTTACTAAAATAATTATATTTCCATGTTCTATGTACTGTGGGAGGCCAGATATAGTTAATGCAGGGTCCAGGGTTTAGTAACACTTTAAAGTGGAGTTCTACTCACTTGTCAAAAAATAACTCATTAGCTACAAAAACTGCTGACTTTTAAAAAACAGCCATTTACCTGTCCCTCGGTCCTGTGGTGTGTCTCCCGCAGCCCGTTTCACCGGCCGTCCTGGATTCCAGGAGGCCAGCAGGCCGTCATGTATTCCAGGAGGCCGGCATCTTCAGTGTGGGCACCCAGCTGTGATAGCTTGCGGCTTCACAGCCGGGTACCCACTGCACATGCGCGAGTAGTGCTGCACTTCCTGAATGGTCCTGTAGTCTTCTGGGACCTGTCACGTGTCCCAAAAGACTACAGAGAGGGAGGGAGGACAACTTCTGTTTCCAATCGCCTAGGCAATCAGACCGGAAATGGGAGCAGGTACCTGTCAAATTTGGGCACCCAAAGGTGCCAGTCCTTAATGGGGAGCGGGGGAGCAGTCCTTAAAGCGGAACTTCACCTTTTGGGAGGAGCTCCGCCTTAAGGCTCAGTTTACATCTGTGCGTTTAACTGCGTTTTTATCAAGTTCCTGTGAGTTATGTGTGGATCAGTTTATTAATTTCAGTGGGCTTCCCTACATGTAGGAATCATGGTAAAGAAGCCCCTGACCCCTGTTAAAAATTATGCCGCATCAAAACGTACCCTGCATTTCAGTATGTGTGAAAACAGACGCATGGGAGTGCCATTAGGAGTTGATAAATACTACTACTACTAATAATAATAATTAATTAATTCAGAAATATTGGCACTGCCACGTGTCTGCCAAAGGACAGCCCTTTTGTTACCATTTAGTAACTTATATAAAGAGAAGTACAGACTCCTGTAGTGTTGGCTCTGAAGAAGAGGTTGTGTCCTCGAAACGCGTTAGCCAGTTGGTCATCCAGGGTTCCATCGTATGGACTCAGATGTTGTTTGGATCATACACCTTGTTCAGTTTGACATACCTGTGTTATTATGTCCATTGTGAGTATGATACCTATTTTTGTTTCTTTAATACATTATTTTAAACGATAATGCACTAGGTCGGTGCGCCCTTTTTCTGTTTCTCCATTTGTATCCAGTGTATTCGGACCACCCCGGTCTGTTGAGGGCAGCAAGCAGTGCATATTCCAGAAAATTCCAGAACATTCTTATTAGGTCTACTGAGTCCTTTCCTAGCGCAGGAGTAAAGTGTTTGTTGTACAGGATGTTTTGCGTCAGGAAAGTGCACAATTTTGTTCACAACCAACAGTAGTGTGAATCTTACCTTAGAGAGACTTGAAGTAGTAAAATGTTGCTAAATGTCTATGTATATTTCAGTTGTTTTCATTTTGGGAGATTATACGTGGAAGTAGTTTAATTACAAAGGAATATGTAAGAAAAGGCATGTACTGTAGATGGATATAGAAAAGATATGAAGTATACAGATAGAACAAAGGGGAAAACAAGGGAGTGATGCGAACTGAACCCACATTTTCTTCCACTCAGGCTTTAGATCACCTGAGCAGCCATTTTTTTTAATAACAACAAAAAGGTACTTTTTTTACTCAAAAGAATGTCATGGTAAAATGTTCCCATATTGATTCATGTGCTTTCTAATTTGTAATGATAGATCCGCTTTCATTGGTATTAAAAGCATGGCATGATCGGGGTGGAGGTTGTGTTTAATCCTTTCACTGGCACTGACGTAAGGGCAGAACTGCTTGCAGTAGGCCATGTCAGTAATCCTTTTTGCAGTTGCATTCCCTTAAGCCAAGGGTCTCCAAACTTCCTAAACAAAGAGCCATTACTGTGCTTCAGACTTTTGGGGAGCCGGATTGTGGCCCTTGGGAGTAGAAAGGTCCTAACATGAGTAGGAAAACACAATGCCCCATTTTTGGTGTCAGTGGGAGGAATTGTGCTCCATCATTGGTGTCAATTGTTGATGTCATTAAAGGGAGTTGTGTCCCTTCATTGGGATCAGTGATGGGGGGAGGTATGGTTGGTATCAGTGGAAGAAATAGTGCCCTAAGGGCTGGAAAAAACAAGCAAAGGCCTGCATCTGGCCCCCGGGACACAGTTTGGAGACCACTGCCTTAGTCTATAAGCTAATAGCCACTACGCTGATCATGAACTTATGGCAGAGTGGTACCTGAGACTCTCCTAATTCATGAAGGGCCACAATCAGCAGCTGCCGATCATAACCAGTGAAAACATTGCCAAAGTGGTCTGGGTATGTGAGGTGAAAAAATGGACATCGGGCCCAGCAGTGAAAAAGTTAATAACAGCCTTGTAAGATCTAAAGTAGCTGATCCCTCTCCATTCCTGGCTCCTGAAAACGCCATGACTCCGACCTCTGTGTTTGGAATAGATAGGAAGTGTTCTGGAAAGAAGATCACCTTGGCTGTTTTGGGGCTACATGATTATAGAAGGTAAGTTGGATTACAGACTGCAACTTTCATTAAAGAGGACCTTTCACTTTTGAAATAATACCATTAGTCTGATTCAAGTTAAACATTTTTATTTACATTTTTTTGTCCAAAAAACTTTCTGTTCAAAGCTACAGTGTTCAATAGTCAGTCTGATTTTAAGATGCAAGTCTGGTTTACAGATTGAAATTTAAAGCAGAACTCCATGTAAAATTTTACTTTCCCATGCAGTGGGGCTGTGCGCTGCATGGGAAAACTGCTCGTTTTGTCCAGGGGTTTAGTGGAAAAGCTACAGTATATATATCCCGTCCTCCGATCCTCCGGAAAACCACGCTCCCCCAAGTCCAGCGGTGGACTGTTCCTGCCATCCTCAGGCTCTGAGACGGTCTGTTGGCATGATGACGTCAGGAACAGTCCATTGACAAGACCGCTAGTATGCGGGGGGGGGGAAGCGGCAAGGACCAGTGTTGCGCTCTGAGGATCATCTGATTCGGTAAGTATATTTTCACTCTTATGACCCCTAGACAAAAACGAGCAGATGGCCCGTGCAGTATGGGCACAGCACCACTGAATGGTTCAAAAAACATTTTGCCCCGATTTCTGCTTAAAGGTTAAGTGTTGAAGGTGAGGTTGCACACACATTAATAAAATCAAAAATGTGCATTTATTAAAAGAGAAGTATGGGCTATACAAAGAGAAAATCTTCTACTCACCTAGGTTGATGCAGCATCAATCTGATGCTGCATCTGTCCCCCACCGGCTATCCACTGAGAATTAAGTGATCAGACACTGCTGATCGCTCAGTTCTCCCCTCCACTCTGAGAAGGGAGCAGTGATTGTCAGTGACTGGCTCTCTGCTCTGCCCCTCCAGCACTCACTGGAGTGATAGGCGGGGGTGGGAGTGGCTGGCTCAGGATATCAGTGGATTGCTGAGAAGCTGAGTCAGTTGCCGGTCCAGGATTCTGGGTGGATTCCAACCATGTGGTTAGGATCTTTCGGAGCCTGGACTGGCTCTGTGAGGTCAGAAAATGGATCACAGGAGTGCAGACCAAGCTGCACACCTATGATCCATAGGAGACGATTGGCAATGCTTCTCTTTTAAATATATGCATTCAGTCCTGCAGAGCATTGCAAGTGTAATCAGTGCATAGTGGGTGTAGTTCACAGGCACCTGCATTATTTACCCCAAGTCCTCAGTTTTTTGCTAAAAACCGTGCACTAACAACACCAGACTTCTGGTTCCAAAAGCTAACGTAACAAAGAGGTGGGTTCTCTTTTTATAGTAAGTAAAGTGCAGCACTATAAATAAGTAAATAAATTATAATAATGTCCGTATAAATGAATATTCTTATGGTGACAATCCGTGTGTAGAGTACCCACTATGGCGGTACTTCAGTGCTTGTGCTTTTAAAAGTGGGGTAAGAATACGCACTCACCAGATGCGTAAAGAAATTACGCATATAGATCAATGATCGGAGGTCCCCTTTAATGAAGTGGAGTCATTGATTTCCTAGAGCTCACCCCTGAATCAAGATCTACCTTATTACACAGAGGAGGGAGTTCCTGCTACACAGGTTGCTACACCCACTCATCCCTTAAAGGGGACCTCTGGTTTACTGGATCCATATACCACCCAGAAGTGCCTGACATACCACCCATACAGAGGGAGGATATCTCTATACATGGCTTAATCCGCTTCCTTAAAGGGGACCTCTGATGATTGATTTAAATGCGTAATTTCTTTACACATCTGGTGAGTGCGTATTCTTACCCCACTTTTAAAAACACAAGCACTGAAGTACCGCCATAGTGGGCACTCTACACACGGATTGTCACCATAAGAATATTCATTTATACGGACATTATTATCATTTATTTAATTATTTATAGCGCTGCACTTTACTTACTGTTTTGACTGAAGTTTTATTTGGTTACCTTTAGTGCATAGCTGCTGACGTTGAAAGCACTCACTTTTTTATTTATTTATTTGGGGTTCTCTTTTTATGCTTGAAGACGGAAAACACTGAGATGGTATAAGTGAACTGACTGAGCTTTAATAGTAAATGTTTTTTTGACCACCAGATGTCAAAGACTGTCGCGTAAGATGGAGAGACACTCTCTAGAGCCAAGCCTTTGCTATGATGAACAGCCAGAAAGCCAAGTGACCAGGCGACATATAGATGAGGTTGGTAGCTAATCTACATTTAAATACCAGTCCTCGGTTAAAGACTTCTCCATACATCATCTTCTTTAGTATCATCTTCTAGGATTAGTTTTGGAAACTAAATTTTGAATACAATTTTTTGTTTTAAGCAAGAGCCTAAAATGAATTTTGTTTTGCTACATAGTTCTTTTACTTTGCTGCATTGTGTCCTAAAGGGGGGGGGACTATGTGGCCCAGTGAGCTTATGCAATACATTTTTGTCTTAAAGTGGAACTAAAGGCACACGTACTTACCTTAGTTCTAGTTCCAACAATCTGACACCCATAAAGTCCCTGCTCGGCGCTGTTCTCTTCTCCCTGGGTTCTTTTGGACCCTGGTTTTTGTCTGTTTTGATTGGCTGATGTGGGATGACATCACTCCCATACATGTGCAGGAGTGCAGTCATCCGGGCACGCTGGGAGTTTGCCAGTTTGTGCAGTTCAGTGTACATTCTACAGAGGACTGCAAATAGGCAGGAAAGTGTAACATTGCATTTTTTTTCTGCAATAAAAAGACTGCCTGTTCACAAATGTTTCTATTTTACATTTAGTTCCACTTTAAGTTTACATGTTCCAGACACCTCAGGTCCCATGCACACTAGACATTTAGCAACGAAGCATGAGATCCCAGCATCTTGATGCGGGCGGAAGGCAAAGGTTGCACCATCCAGCCTCACTGTCGGCAACTTGTAAAACTCTATGAGAGGCTGAAAGCTGCTGCGGCTGGACAGGCCTGGATGTTGCACTGAGTGTTCCTAATGTTTGTGGCAGTATCAGGGGTGGACTGACAACTCATGGGGCCCCCGGGCAATAGGGGATTATGGGGCCCCTGTGTCCTTGTCCAAACTCAAAAAAGCCTATGAAAAAGGTACCAGGGGCATCTCATGGGGCCCCCTACTGACCCCGGGCCCTCGGGCAGTGCCCGAGTTTCCAAATGGTCAGTCCGCCCCTGGGCAGTATGTGGCCAAGGATGAATGCTGGGAGTGCACACTGCATGTATTCTGGGTATTCGTTCCTGGGAACATACTGCCCTAAATGTTAGTACCACTCTGCGCACCATCCAGTCCCATCCATCCACAGCAGCTTTCAGCCTCTCATAGATTTTTTCAGACTGTCAGCAGTGGGGCTGGATGGTGAACTTTTCATTTGCACCAAAATGCCAGGATTTCAGGCACGGGGGGCTAAACACCCAGTGAGCAATGAGGCTTTTATGTTGAAGCCATAATATATTTTTCAAACTAGCTTCTGGGGAGAATTTACTAAAGATTTGTCACTTTATTTAACCTTCCTGTGTAATTTACAGTAGAAACTGAGTTATTGTCAAAACTTTTTGTAAACTGACTGCCAAGTGGCAAGATCAGCCCTCTTTCTGATCAGTTTCAGAGCTGTAATAAGAATCTCAGACCTTCTCTGCATCAGTGGCCCCGGCTTAGGTGTTTTTTTTTCTTTTGTTTTTTTTTTTACTTTTTGTAGTCATGAATGTAAAATTATTTTGTAAGAAAAGGAGCGACCTTTGCATCTCTTTACAAGATCCTTTTAGATTGGGGCAGCACCTAAATATGGGCGTAACATGGTGCAAAAAGATGGAGTTGCCCTTTAACTCTGATTTTTCTCTAGTTTATTATCACTGTTAGGCATGCTGTCAAATCTAAGTTTTAATGTGAAAGCATTATGTATATTCTAATAAAGTTTTCTCTGTGATGTCACCTTCTTTGATAACTGTTATCCTCCTCTGTGGAGGTAGGCACTTATCTTTCTACAGCTGTACCATGAGACCGAAGTCTTATTCTTGGATACATGGAGAGAACTGGGGCAACATGTGTGTGCTGTGACCAAGAGTATAGCTCAGCGCCCGTTCCGGTGAGTTCACAAAAAAGTGACTGGACAATGTAAATTCCTTGTGAGTGAAAGGTTATACAAGTGACATGAGCAGCCTTATAATCATTGCCCTGCTTTAATGGATTATTATTTAGATTTCTGTTTTTCAGCAAATCAGCATTTTCAGGTGGTATAAAGGAAAAAGAATTTACATTTAAAATGAATTGTCTATTTTGAATCCACTGAATGCCTACTAAATTATTTCCGTTTTAGGTGTACGCCAATAACCAAACTGCAACATCTTGAAATAACATACACTTAGAGCAGAGCTAAACCCTCTTGCCCTTTACAGCCAAGGAAGCTATTTTCTTAGCCTCTGTTTAATCATTTGACCTCTCGAAGGTTTTACCCCCTTCATGACCAGGGAATTTTTTTTATATTCACCACTGTGCTACTTTAACTGGCAATTGCTCAGTCATACAACACTGTACCCAAGTGAAATTTGAGTCTTCTTTTGGTGTTATTTTTTATTATATAAACAAAAAAAAACCCCAAAAAAGTTTGGGGAAATAAAACACAATATTTTCTACTTTCTGTTATAAAAAATAAAGAAATGTAAAAAATCTAATTTCTTCATAAATTTAGGCCAAAATGCTGCTACATGTCTTTGGTAAAGGAAAAATCCCACTAAGTGTATAATAATTGGTTTGTTTGAAAGTTATAGCATCTAAAAACTATGGTGTATATATACTGGAATTTACGCAGCTTTAACGCTGTGCTGGTGATCAGTGACTTACAGTTGGACTGTGATAGTGTGGTGGGCAATCTAGTGCTAACAGACCGTCACTGGGAGGTAAATTAAATGACACTGACATCACTAATACAGTGATCAGATATAATACTTTACACTGTCCCTGTACTAATTACACTGGCTTGGAAAGGGTTCACATCAAGGGGCAGTCAAGGGGTTAACTGTGTGCCTAACAAGTGTTGTATGTGTAATATGTGCTGCTTTTACTAAGGCCCCTTTCAACGGGGTGGACCAGTCAGCGGATCAACTGTCTTCTATGAGCGGTCGAATGGAAAACAACCGCCTGTGTGTTTCCATCCAACTGCCATCCCATCCGATACGGTGGACAGAAGGGGAATGGATCCCCATCCATCTCTTTTCGACGGATCAAATCGGATTGGATGTCGTTGGGTGTAAACAGACACATGTCCATTTACACCCGCCGCTCCATAGAGGAGAATAGAGGTTTCAATGGGTCCACCTGAAAAACGGGCAGATGGACCCGATCAGAACGTCTATGTGAAAGGGGCCCAAGAGATCTGGCTGTTTTTTTTCCCTATTATTTGAAAAGACCTTGCGAGCCAAGTAATAAAATTCCTATTGTTGGATCGCAAACTTCTAGCACATAACTACCAATGTGAAAAAGCGTGAAATAAAAATGTAGTATTGCGCTCACAACCTTCCAATCTATATATATAGACAAATAAAAATGTGTATATGATATACATAAATAACTGAATAAGTGAATCTGTAGAAATCAACTCACATAAGCAAAATATAAAACAGTGAAAAAAAACTAAAAGAAAATAATATAATAATATTGTATAATAATAATGTCCCACAAAAAATATAAGTGACTTTGTGCTGAAAAATCTTCAATATCTTTTAAATGGGTGACTGCTTGTGCCTCCTCCCTCAAGTGAAGATGTGCGCTCACCTCATAGATAGCCTGCAATTAGGCTATTAAAGCTTGCGGTTCACCTCCTTGGAACCTACTTGTTTAGGAATTGATGTTGATAAGATAACCATGAAATGCGACATGTGCTGTTGAAAAGTATCCTCTCACTGGGTGCTACTCCACTGTCTTCTTATTTCCATGCGATCCTCCATATATAAGAAAAATCCTGACATGGTGCTTTATCGTTTTAAAAGCTTTTAATGTGAAGCTGACAGGTAGCACTCACATAAATCGTATAGTGGTAGTACAACTGATTCAAATATCCACTGGCTGTCGGAGCTGTGCGCTCGTGGTCCGATATCCGGACTGACTCCCTCCGAGTGACGTGAACAGTCCCACGTCACTCGGAGGGAGTGGGACTGTTCACGTCACTCGGAGGGAGTCAGTCCGGATATCGGACCACGAGCGCACAGCTCCGACAGCCAGTGGATATTTGAATCAGTTGTACTACCACTATACGATTTATGTGAGTGCTACCTGTCAGCTTCACATTAAAAGCTTTTAAAACGATAAAGCACCATGTCAGGATTTTTCTTATATATGGAGGATCGCATGGAAATAAGAAGACAGTGGAGTAGCACCCAGTGAGAGGATACTTTTCTACAGCACATGTCGCATTTCATGGTTATCTTATCAACATCAATTCCTAAACAAGTAGGTTCCAAGGAGGTGAACCGCAAGCTTTAATAGCCTAATTGCAGGCTATCTATGAGGTGAGCGCACATCTTCACTTGAGGGAGGAGGCACAAGCAGTCACCCATTTAAAAGATATTGAAGATTTTTCAGCACAAAGTCACTTATATTTTTTGTGGGACATTATTATTATACAATATTATTATATTATTTTCTTTTAGTTTTTTTTCACTGTTTTATATTTTGCTTATGTGAGTTGATTTCTACAGATTCACTTATTCAGTTATTTATGTATATCATATACACATTTTTATTTGTCTATATATATAGATTGGAAGGTTGTGAGCGCAATACTATGTTTTTTTTCCCTGCTTTTCAGGGAGAAGAAACAGACAGATCGCTGTTCTGTGTACAGAGTCCTGTGTGTTTGTAAACACAGGGCTGTGTGCTGTGAATGGATACAGCCAATCAGCAGGTGTCAGCCATAAATCATTGGATGAAACCTGCTGACAAAATTGCACAGTGTCCAGTCTCAGTGGGGGTCAGCAGTGGGCACACGCATGCATGCCCCAAATTTTTCTTTTCTTTGCAGCAAACATTGAGGTCAGATGACCTATAAGTGATGGTGCAGCAAGGTGGACCGTGGTAAACAACGTTCTCTCTCTGTCTGCAGGTTGCACTGGGAGGCTCAGAGCTACTCCTTCTGCACCTCAGCAGGCACCTGGCGAGGGTGGGGACCCAAAGGATCGCTCACTGGCTTACCATTGGCCTGGAAGAGACAGATTCAGCAGTTTAATAGAGTCAGTCCAGCAATGGCTGCAACTATAACAGAGGCCTATCCTTCTCCACAACTCCTTATGCAGGTCAGTGTCTTTGTGTAATGTGTTTTCTGCCCAGGATCCACATGCAATGGGGGAGATTTACTAAAGCTGGTGCAGCTGTGCATAGTAACCAATCAGCTTCAATCTTCAGCTTGTTCAGTTATCCTTTGACAATAAAACCTAGAAGCTGATTGGCTACCATGCACAACTGCACCAGATTCTGTGTGCACCAGTTTTAGCAAATCTCCCCCACTATTTTTCACACTAAAGGGAAAGCTTGAGCATCTGCAGATATTAGACAGAGGAGTGTATAGCCATAGGGATCATTGGTCACTCCTATCAAAACAATGGACCATCTTCTAAGGCAGGGTCTCCAAACTTTCCAAACAAAGGGCCAGTTTAACCTCTTGACACATGCAAATGTGCGGCCTCCCGGTGTCTGGGCCTAGACGCTGAGCGGCCGCACATTTGCGTTCTATTAAAAAAACATATGTGCTGAGAGCACACGCCTGCGCACTCCCAGCACACATGTCCAGTACTCATGGAAAGGTCCCAATCTCCTCTTTCGATCGCGACCTTTCCCGATCATGTGACAGTGTGTCACGGCGGTCACATGACGCTAAACCCTGCCCCGCCTCCCGACTTCTGAAACCCTTAAAGGGCCAGGAGGCGCCGGTGCCAAGGGGTAATGTCCTTTAGACTTTCTGGGGGCTGGATTAGGAGTAAAAAAAGTCCCTGATGTTAGTGGGGAAAAGTCATTGACGCCATCTTTGGTGTCATTGGGAGGAAATTTGCCTCATCATTGGTATCAGTGAGATAAATTCTGTCCCATCTTTGGTGTCATTGGGAGGAATTGTGCCTCATCGTTGGTGTCATTGAGATGAATTGTACCCCATCATTAATGTCATATGGCCCTATTGTTAGTGTCATTGGGAGAAATTGTGTCCCATCCTTGGTGTCATTGGCAGGAATAGTGCCCCCTCATTGGTGTCAGTGAGGGTAATTATGCCCCATTGTTGGTATCATTGGATGAAATAGTTCCCCAAGGGCCAGATAAAAGCAAGTAAAGGGCCGCATCTGGTCCCCGGGCCACAGTTTGGAGACCACTGTTCTAAGGCATGCCGTAGAAAAGCACATATCTGAAATTGACTGGAAGTAAGACATTTACTTAGTTACATCAAGCTGATGTACAGTATATATAAAAATAGACCTTGTTTTTTAATTGCTTGTATAAGATGGTTTTGAAATTTTACAATCTTTCCCAAAGCCCCTCTCATCTACTATTCCCCACTGACAGGTAAGCTCAGTGGCCAATAGGGAGGCACAGGAGCCAGGAGAGGGGGAGGGGGTGTCAACCCTCACCATTACTCTTTTAAGGCAATATTTGCATATTCGAGCACCCCAGAATATGGGGATCTCTGGTGGATCTGGAAAATATTAAAAGGAAAGTGCTTCAAGTATTTCTTAGACTTTACCATACTAGTCTGGAAGGTATTAAAAGGTAAGTGCTTCAAGTATTTCTTAGACTTTACCATACTAGTCTGGAAGGTATTAAAAGGTAAGTGCTTCAAGTATTTCTTAGACTTTACCATACTAGTCTGGAAGGTATTAAAAGGTAAGTGCTTCAAGTATTTCTTAGACTTTACCATACTAGTCTGGAAGGTATTAAAAGGTAAGTGCTTCAAGTATTTCTTAGACTTTACCATATTAGTCTGGAAGGTATTAAAAGGTAAGTGCTTCAAGTATTTCTTAGACTTTACCTTACTAGTTTAATAGAAACATACATTGATGCTGTTCTGTAATCATTATTACATCATATTAATGTATTTTTTTCAGTGTCAGCAGTGTAAGCACCATGTTTGGCTTGGTATCAGCCTGCATTCCCCTGTACAGCAGAGCTCAGAAAGGAGGAAGCACAATCAGCCAGGTGTTGCTGCAGTGCAAAAGGAGCATGCTGATAAAAGAGCAGTGATGAAGGGATGAGCGCAGTGTGCTGCTTCTCCTTTCATTGCCCTGACACAGGGTGGGGTGGAAAATAGATCTGTAAGTAAAAATGAATCCACAGCAGAGACAAATCAAGTCCCCTCCCCTTCCAGGCAGGGATGTGCTGTGAGGCAGAGCTGTGTAAATGGTAAGACCGGATGGACAGAAACACAAATCCTTTAGCAGGTAAATAAGCTCACATGTACGCATTTCATCTGTTCCGTATTAATTCTAGTAGTCGGTGTATAAAGCTGATGTTATTCAAAGAAAGTAAATTCTGTATCTTTTCTCTCTATCCAGGCATATGTGGCATGTAATACTGATAAAGAGAGACTATCTCTCCTCAGTAACCTGAGGGTACCACGTGCTGGAGGTGCCACAGATGATATGGAGTATCCAGATGAAGATGTCACACAGTCTAATGACCAAGACCAGACAAGAGAGAGGCGCATTGGTCCTGATTTGTCACGACGCATCTGGCTGTTCATGACCTCAACCAATCCAGAACTGGTATTGGACTTAAATTCCTAGTACATAATCACTGGTGCTTTTGTACTGTTATTTGGCAGTAAAGTATTTATAATAAAAATATGTTTCCAATCATTGCAGTAAGGAAAATGTGCCTGTGTGTTTTAATGACTGGCTCATTCACACCCTATGGAAAGATCTATAGTCACTTTAGATCAGTGGTTGTCAACGTATGAGATAAAGGGGGCATCAAATGTGGCCCCTGACATCACCAAAGGACCGCACATACTGTTCAATATATATAATGCTTGAGTGGACTGTCGGAGACTTCAGACTTTAATAGATGAAAATGAGGGCTAGAGAGTGTAGACGTGCCACATTTTGGGCTGGGGGTGTGCTTTTGAAGACAATAGAAAACAGGGAACACGTTACATGAAACTAGTAAACATCAATTCTATTGCCCCAATCGATGTTTACACTATAGACCACTAAGGTCTGAGGGCCACACATCATATATGAAAGGGCCACATGCCTACAGTCAATAAAGTGGTACTTTAGCTAAAATAATAAAAATGGGCAAACAGGCAGGAAGTTTAATGCAGAAAAGACATGCTTTGTCTCTTCTGCACTGAAGTTACTTACCTGCTGATGATTTTTAGGTGACAGGTTCTCAGTCTAAAAGATGTCTCCTCTGTACTTCACTGAGTGTACTGCAATGCAAATCGCACTGCAATACATTCCTTCCCGACTCTGCTAGCCAACGAAAGTGACAAGTGACCTGGAAAAGATGTCATACACATAGTTTTCTGGGTCACAGCAAGAAGGGGAGGAGAGTGGACGTGTGTCCACTCTCCTCCCTCCCCTCCACCACATAAAATACCCCTCAAAATAATTATGAGGCCACTCCCATATACACTATATTGTCAAAAGTATTGTTCGGCCTGCCTTTACACGCACATGAACTTTAATGGCATCCCAGTCTTGGTCCATAGGGTTCAATATTTAGTTGGCCCCGACCTTTACAGCTTCAACTCTTCTGCTGTCCACGAGATTTAGGAGGGTGTCTATGGGAATGTTTGACCATTCTTCCAGAAGCACATTTGTGAGATCAGGCACTGATGTCGAACGAGAAGGCCTGGCTCACAGTCTCCGCTCTAATTTATCCCAAAGGTGTTCTACCGGGTTAAGGTCAGGACTCTGTGCAGGCCAGTCAATACCTTCCACCCCAAACTCACTCATCCATGTCTTTATGGACCTTGCTTTGTGCACTGGTGCGCAGTCATGTTGGAACAGGAAGGGGTCATCCACAAACTGTTCCCACAAAGTTGGGAGCAGGAAATTGTCCAAAATGTCTTGGTATGCTGACGCCTTAAGAGTTCCCTTCACTGGAATTAAGGGGCCAAGCCAAACCCGTGAAAAACAACCTCACACCATAATCCCCCCTCCACCAAACTTTACACTTGGCACAATGCAGTTTGCCAAATACCAGTCTCATGGCAACCGCCAAACCCATCGGATTGCCAGACAGAGAAGCGTGATTGGTCACTCCAGAGAACACATCTTCACTTCTCTAGAGTTCAGTGGCGGCATGCTTTACACCACTGTATCCGATGCTTTGCATTGCGCTTAGTGATGTAAAGCTTGGATGCAGCTGCTCAGCCATGGAAACCCATTCCATGAAGCTCTCTACACACTGTTGTTGAACTAATATGAAGGCAGCCTTTAGCTATTGACTCTGCAGACAGTTGATGACTTTGCGCACTGTGCGCTTCAGCATGCACTGACCCCGCTCTGTGATTTTACATGGCTTAATTGCTGTTGTTACCACTTTGTTACAATACCACTAACAGTTGACCGTGGAATATTTAGTAGCAAGGAAATGTCACGGATGGACTTATTGCACGGGTGGCAACCTATCACGGTACCACACTTGAATTCACTGAGTTCCTGAGAGCGACCCATTCTTTCACAAATGTTTGTAGAAGCAGTCTGCATGCCTAGGTGCTTGATTTTATACACCTATGGCCATGGAAATTATTGGAACAGCTAAATCCAATGATTTGGAGGGGTGTCTCAATACTTTTGGCAATATAGTGTGTATGGAGGGAGGGGTGTAGAGGTGAACAGAGGAAGGGAGTGGCTGCAGAGGTGAGCAATGGAGGTGATATGGGGGGTGCAGTGGTGACCAGTGGATGGCGGGTGGTACAGAAATGACCAATAGAGGAAGGATGCAGAGGTGACCAGTGGATAGAAGAGGGGGGGGGGGTTGCAGAGATGACCAACGTATGAAGGTAAGGGATGCAGAGATTGCTGGTGAATGGAGGTGGGGGTAGAGGTGACCAATGGATGGAAAAGGGGTGCAAAGGTAAGCAGAGAAGGAAGGAGGTACAGCAGTGACCAGCGGATGGAGAGGGTGCAGAGATGACCAGTGGATGGAGGGGGTGCAGAGGTGACCAGTAGATGATGGGAGGTGGGTAAAGAGGTGACCAGTGGATTAAGGAAAGAGGTGGAGAGGTAACCAGAGGATGGAGGTGGGGGAAGAATTGACCAGCAGGTGGAGGGGGTGCAGAGGTGATCAGTGGATGAAAGGAGGTCGGGGCAGTGTAGGATCGTCTTTAAATTTTAAGTCAATGTAGAACTCTCCATTTTTTTTCTGTGGTCAGCGTAATTGCTCCATTACATTGGTGGTTAATGTAAATGTTCCATTATATTGGTGGTCAGTGTAATGCTCAGATTACATTGGTGGTCGGGGTAGAAAGCCCTCATACTGACCACCAATGTAAAGGGGGATCTGAAGATTTTACACTTTGAAAAAAAAACTAATTTGCTCATGTTCGCCAGGGCAATCTTCTTCCTACTGACCACCAAAGTCAGGGCATTCTTCTTCCACCAGACAATGTTGCCAGATATTCAGCCTCCCACTAACCACAAGTATTTGTTTCTAACCACTGAAGCTAAGGCATTTTCCCCTACTGACCACTGCTGCTGAGGCTTCTTCCTTCCACTGATGCTGGGGTATTTGTTCTGCCATTGACCAGAAATGTAAGTACATTCTCCAGCACTGCTATGTACATTGCATAGTCCTGACCGCTATGCTCTATATACGGTTTAGAGCAGTGGTTCTCAACCTTCCTAATGCCGTGACCCTTTAATACAGTTCCTCATGTTGTGTTGACCCCCAACCATAAAATTATTTATCCAGTAATTATAATTCATGAGTGTCGTTTTACCTCCAATACTGCTGCTTTCAACACAGCAGCTGCTTTCTACACAGTAGCTGCTCTTTACACATCGGAAATATGTGTTTTCTGATGGTCTTAGGGGACCCCTGTGAAAGGGTCGTTTGACCCCCAAAGGGGGCACGACCCACAGGTTGAGAACCACTGGTTTAGAGCGTCACATAGACCTGATATGCTATGTTATGTTTTACATACAGTAATTATGCATAAAGTGTTTATTTTCTCAAAAGTTGCTCATTGCTGTGTAGTTTGTAACTATTTTAAACCAATACTAAAGGATACTTTTTTTGCTTTAAAATAAAAAAAGATGTTATACTTCCCTGCTCTGTAGAAGGATATTCTGTGATATTGCACAGAGCGGCTCCTTAACTCCTCTTTTGGGGTCCCCTGCCAGTGCTGTCTGCTCCCCTTTCCTCTGGGTGCCCCTTCAGTAAGCCGTGTGCTAAGGGGCACCCGTGCAGCAGCGGTTCCGAGCAAGGCTGTATGCATCCATAGACACACACAGCACTGGTAAGCCACATCTGTGCTCCCTCCTCAGAAGTTTGATGACAGCAGTAGGAGCCTTTGAACCCAGGAAGTGGAGGGGCAGTGCTGCAGCCAAGACAGCACGGGATTGGTGAGATGAGCCAGCTAGATGTTTAGGGGCAGGGGGGCTAGGACAGGTATTGCAGTACTTTTTTAACTTTAATGGTAAAAAAGGTTTTGCGTTTAGAAGCACTTTAATGAAATTCTTCTTCAAGGTAGGCTCAGACAAAGTGTTAGCTATCTGTCTATATTCTGTTTCATTTCAGTAAAATATTCCTTTAAGTTAAAGTGGAACTACACTGCATTTGAGCACCACAAACCAAGATCGCTATTTAATTCATTTTTAATATGCAAAGCAAACTCCCCCATCAAGCCATGTCTCCATGGTTTATTGTCCTTTTATAAATCACTTTGAAAAACAACTCCCTAGTGTTTCTGGCTGCTGCCATCTTGAGTAAGGGCAGATGATTCATGTAACATTCACTTCCTGGAATTTATCTGCCCTTAGCTCAGGAATACAGGCAGGAAGGTGTGCTTAGCTGAGAAAACCCCTCCTCCCCTCCCGAAGACTCCTGGGATGTATGACCTCATTTGCTGGCAGCAAAAAAATTAAAATAATCAATGTTGAGAAAGTGGAGTTCCACTTTAAGCAAGGTGGGTGGGGTGAGGGAAAGTAAGTAAACATGTCGCTTTTCATAAATTACACTACATGGCCCCCATCCTTTATTTTCCATACATGAGCATCCATTACCTGTGATTGTGCAAACCGGGACATCCTGGTATATGTTGGGCAGCACAGTGGCTAAAATGTTAGCACTTCCACCTGGCAGTACAGGGTCGTTGGTTCAAATCCAAACCACAGCACCACCTGCCTGGAGTTTGCATGTTCTCCCTGTGCCTGCTTGGGTTTCCTCCGGGTACTCCGGTTTCCTCCCACACTCCAAAGACATGCTGGTAGGTTAATTGGCTCCTGACTAAATTGTCCCTAGTATGTGTATGTATGAATGTGAGTTAGGGACCTTAGATTGTACGCCCCTTGAGGGTTAGCGACTGATGTGAATGTACAATATATATGTAAAGCGCTGTGTAAATTGATGGCACTATATAAATACCTGGAATAAATAAATATGTGGAGATTATATTATTATTATTATACAGGATTTATATAGCGCCAACAGTTTGCTCAGCGCTTTACAATATAACGGGAGACAATACAGCAACAATAAATAAAGAAAAATAGTGAAGCGCTTACATTACATAAAAATTAATATAAAATAAAAAGTGCCTTCAAAAATTATAATAAATATAATAATATGTGACAACTCTATATAATATACGCTAATATCTCCCTCTATTGGAGGAAGAAAAATGGTGCAACCAAACTTATTAAATTGGTGAATTAACACACACTGTGAAAGATACTATTTTGCAGGGCATATAATCAAAAGGACTCCACAAATCAAATTAAGAGTGAATATACAAGTGAATAAAAACTCATATAATATATCAATTAACCACTAAAATATCGTGCCTAATTTACACACATTATATATACATCATAGGTGATAAAATGTCCATGCATGTGACTCTGTGCTTTTAAAACCACTCGTGTTCTCCACTTCTAGGTGTAAAATGAATCCTCCAAATGGCAGCAATGCCTGCTCACCTCCCCTCCTTGACCCTCACAGGGCCGCAGAGCTGTTTCCACCTCAGTGGTATATCCCTCCTGGCAAACTCCTTATTCCTTCTCCTCTCTTAGTTCTCCACTCCAAACTCTTGCACAGGCTCTACAGTCCATTGGTCCGCCACTCATGCTGGTAGGTTAATTGGTTCCTGTCTAAATTGGCCCTAGTGTGTGTATGTATGAATGTGAGTTAGGGACCTTAGATTGTACGCCCCTTGAGGGTTAGCGACTGATGTGAATGTACAATATGTATGTAAAGTGCTGTGTAAATTGATGGTGCTGTATAAGTACCTGAAATAAATAAATATGTGGAGATTATATTATTATTATTATATAGCCAACAGTTTGCTCAGCGCTTTACAATATAACGGGAGACAATACAGCAACAATACAGTTCAATACAAGAGGGTTAGGGGGGCCCTGCTCCTTGGAGCTTACATTCTAAGATATCGTCTGAATCAAGGAGCACTACAAGCCCCAGCAGAGCCAGAATTTCCCACTAAGTGCTTTAGAGTCCAAGTCTAAGAGTCCGCTGAAGTCGGTGAGTGAGTGGGATCATTGGTGGGGAGCACAGCATGTGAATTTGCCACTAATTGTATGGAGAACAGCACACTGGCACTGATATTAATGTACTTTTGATATGATGGACTTTTTATAGTGATATTTGTTTACACGTTGTGTTGCACTTATGCGTTTGAATATCCAATAAGGCAACGCTTATCTACCCGTATTTGTACAAGTTTACTGCTGGCTGAAGGTCAGAAGTAAAGAATCACCAACCCAAGACAAGAATGCGGATCAGGTGCTGTCATTTTTTCTACCTCTCTGCTTATTTCAGGCCAGTGGCTCAGTATTGACACCATCTGGAGTCCTTGAGAAGTCACCTATTCCTGAGATTTCTTTCACTTTCATTTTGCTCTGTTTAGTATGGCGTCTGCTGCTATGAGAGAAGAACTGACTTGTGGTATCTGTCTGGAAATTTACATGGATCCCGTATCATTGAGATGTGGTCACTACTTCTGCCATGACTGCATAGTGAAGGCACTAGACACCCAGGAAGGGGGTAGATCTTATACCTGTCCTGAATGCAGAGGAAAGTACCCAAAGAGGACTTGTCTGAAGAAGAACAGGAAGCTACGTAATATAGTGGAATACTTCAGATCAATGCAGAGAGAACAGGAGAAAACCGGGGTATCATGTATGTATTCTATTTCATTTTCTGTTCCCGTGTTTGTATCCTTAAGTCTGTTGGTATGAGATCACATGGAAGTCTTTATTGTCTTTTGTGCTCAGGGAGTGTTTCTCCAGCTTTAGCAACCCCACAACCACTTTAAGCAGGGCTCTCATTCTGAACCCTGGTCTCAGATAAGTAGATTCTAGTATTGGAATCTTAGTCTTGTGTTCCAGTATAGAGGCTCCGAGGCAGAGGATGATGTGAATATAATGCGGAGTAAGTAGTAGAGTTTAGACTAGGATCCAAACACACCAGAGTTCATCCCTATTTAGCACTACCTTGCTGTGCAATAAAATTGTTAAATGTCCCCCACAATGTATGAAGAGGACATGCCAGGCTGGTGATTTAGGAGCTCACTGGCCAATTTAAATAGCTTCTTGTTGTTTCTTAGATTGTATTTCTGGCATACCACACCTTGTTCGCAACTCACCTGCATCTATCCATGAATTCTCTGTTTCCTGTCCACAACTTGTTCATCTCTACACAACCCTTCTCCATACACCCTCTGCTCCCTGACCACACGTAATCTACCAATGCCCAACACCTCTCCATGAACCCCTGCTACCCATTCTGTTCTGTATATATTTGTCATAAGGGTATTCTGCCTGTGTTTCCATTTTTGCCCTCCACTCTCCTTCTGTAATCTCAATCAGTGCTCTGCTACCTGTCCCCACCTCGCTCACCTCTTCTCAACATCTCCCTATGAACCCTCTCCAACTTGTTCCCACCTCTCACCTCTCCCACCCGCTTTCTTCCTGCCCACACTTCATTCACCTCTCCCTGTTTCCTCTCCATGAACCCTCTGCCTGCCCACACCTTACTTACCTCTGCCTGACACCTCTTCATGAACCCTCTGCTTGCCATCTACACCTCACTCACATCTCTTTGTTTCCTTTCTATGAACCCTTTGCTGCTTGTCCACACCTCCCAATACTAGCTATTTTATGCCTTGTCCACATCTCACTTGCATTTCTCCATAAACCCTCTGCTGCCTGACCACAACTGACCCACTTCTCCCTAACACCTCTCCATGAACCCCTGCTGCCTGACTACACCTTATTAATTTCCTATATGTCCTATATTTTTTACTTTAAGAGCATTCTGCTCATGTTTCCATTTTTGCCATCCACTCTCCTTCTCTAATCTCAATCTATTGCTTGCCCACTTCTCGTTCACATTTCTCAGGAGCCCTCTTCCTACCTGCCCACACCTTGCTTACCTCAACCTGACACCTCTTCATGAACTCTTATTTTTGTGTCCACACATCACTCACCTCACTCATCTCTACCTGTCTGTTCTCTGTGAACATTCCGCTGCCTGCCTACAACTTACTCTCCTCTTCCCGACACCTCTTTGTGAACCCTCTGATTCGTGTCCCCACGTCACTCACCTCTCCGTTTCTATTCCAGGAATCCTTTGTTGCCCAACCACACCTTGCTTACCTCTGTCCTACACCTTTCCATGAACCCTTTACTACCTTACTACACATCACTCCTCTATTTCTGATACAGAACTTCTCCATGAAACCTGTGCTGGCTGTCCACACCTAAATCACATTGACCAACACCATTTCATGAACCCTTTGTTGCCTGACCACACCTCACTCACTATTTCCAGGTAACTCCTCATAAACCTTCAATGACCCCATATAACTCACCTTGTCATCTTTCCTACTTGTACAATATTCCTTTGGCCACCTAATCTTCACCTTTTGATCACTTTCGTCCCATGTAATTCTCAGAATATTTTTCACATTTCCCTTGTGTTTCCAGTTACCATTTCCAGTCTGATGAGTGAATTCGTTCAGTTGGCCATAGGGCTGCCTATCAGATTTGTCAGAGAGGCAGCCAAATGGACAACTAAGGCAACTTGCACAGCAGACTGACAATGCCACTGTCAATTGGAAGATAGTGGCTTAGCACTATCAGTCTGCAACCTTCAGGTTGCTAGGGCTTGGTTTGCTTTGATATGATTGAAGACTGTTTTGTATTTAAGTTAAATCAAGAGCCTTCCCCGACAGATTCAAGGCAATGCTTGGAGCATAAAGCTAACACTTTGTTGTAGGTTTTTTGTTTTTTCTGACTGCACTTATTAATTTTTGATTGAAGTGGGTAAGTTTTTGTCAGCTCTCTCTATGTCTGCCCCATGTCTTTATTGCTTATACACTTTATTGATTGAATAAAGCATGCTTTATTTTTAGCGTATGTACTTTACAGTGTTTGGATGTCTTCTTTCCATTCTCCAGTCCCCTTTACAGGCTTGGGTTCACCCGGTAGCCACAACTCCTACCACTGAAACCAGCACAGGTACACTTTCCTCAATGGGAACCAGAACCTTTACTGGCCTAGAACGTCGCAAGCTTATCCAGCAGCAGTTGGTGTTATTGCTACATGCACACAAGTGTCAACGACAGCAGAAAGGCAGTGGTGTCATGCATGTATGCAGTCTTCCCCATTGTCTTACCATGAAGAATGTTCTGAATCACATGCCACATTGTAAAGCTGGGAGAACCTGCCAGGGTAAGCTGTTATCAAATGTACCAAGTTGTTAAAATAACCTTTACTGCTGCTCCGTATTCACTGTACCATGTTCCCAACTAGAGATGAGCGAATTATTCAAAAATTCGATTCGGCTGATTCGGCGAATTTCAGGAAGAAATTCGATTCGATGCGAATTTATTCGCTACGAAGTTAACTTATAAAAAGGGTTTCTAGGCTTCAGAGAGCCTTTAAATTAGTGCAGAACACTGTACCTTTAATTTAAATGCCCTTGGAGATGAGGAAGGAGAAGGAGAAGGAGAAGGATGAGAAGAAGGAGAAGGAGAAGGATGAGAAGAAGGAGAAGGATGAGAAGAAGGAGAAGGAGAAGGAGAAGGATGAGAAGAAGGAGAAGGATGAGAAGATGGAGAAGGAGAAGGATGAGAAGAAGGAGAAGGATGAGAAGAAGGAGAAGGATGAGAAGAAGGAGAAGGATGAGAAGAAGGATGAGAAGAAGGAGAAGGATGAGAAGAAGGATGAGAAGGATGAGAAGAAGGATGAGAAGAAGGAGAAGGATGAGAAGAAGGAGAAGGAGAAGGATGAGAAGAAGGAGAAGGATGAGAAGAAGGAGAAGGATGAGAAGAAGGATGAGAAGAAGGATGAGAAGAAGGAGAAGGATGAGAAGAAGGACAGTTCTGTGACAGTTTCTGTCTATTTCTAACAGTTCTGTGACATTCACTCCATACAGCGGTTTCAACCGCTGTATGGAGGGAATGTCACAGAACTGTCAGAAATAGCCTATTTCTGACAGTTCTGGGACATTCACTTCATACAGCGGTTGAAACATTGTATCTATTTGTTTCCATAAATGACATTCTGCAGATACACTTAGAGGAGCTCTGCAGATACACTTTTTGCCGGCTTGGAATTATTCTTATTTTCATCCTACTTCTTCTTCTTCTTCTTCTTCTTCTTCATCCTCATCCTCATCCTCTTCTTCTTCTTCTGAGGATGAGGATGAAGAAGAAGAAGAAGAAGAAGTAGGATGAAAATAAGAATAATTCCAAGCCGGCAAAAAGTGTATCTGCAGAGCTCCTCTAAGTGTATCTGCAGAATAGAGGAGCTCTGCAGATACACTTTTTGCCGGCTTGGAATTATTCTTATTTTCATCCTACTTCTTCTTCTTCTTCATCCTCATCCTCAGAAGAAGAAGAAGAGGATGAGGATGAGGATGAAGAGGAAGAAGAAGAAGTAGGATGAAAATAAGAAGAATTCCAAGCCGGCAAAAAGTGTATCTGCAGAGCTCCTCTATTCTGCAGATATACTTAGAAGAGCTCTGCAGATACACTTTTTGCCGGCTTGGAATTATTCTTATTTTCATCCTACTTCTTCTTCTTCTTCTTCTTCTTCATCCTCATCCTCATCCTCTTCTTCTTCTTCTGAGGATGAGGATGAAGAAGAAGAAGAAGAAGAAGAAGTAGGATGAAAATAAGATTAATTCCAAGCCGGCAAAAAGTGTATCTGCAGAGCTCCTCTAAGTGTATCTGCAGAATAGAGGAGCTCTGCAGATACACTTTTTGCCGGCTTGGAATTATTCTTATTTTCATCCTACTTCTTCTTCTTCTTCATCCTCATCCTCAGAAGAAGAAGAAGAGGATGAGGATGAAGAGGAAGAAGAAGAAGAAGAAGAAGTAGGATGAAAATAAGAATAATTCCAAGCCGGCAAAAAGTGTATCTGCAGAGCTCCTCTATTCTGCAGATACACTTAGAGGAGCTCTGCAGATACACTTTTTGCCGGCTTGGAATTATTCTTATTTTCATCCTACTTCTTCTTCTTCTTCTTCATCCTCATCCTCTTCTTCTTCTTCTGAGGATGAGGATGAAGAAGAAGAAGAAGAAGTAGGATGAAAATAAGAATTCCAAACCGGCAAAAAGTGTATCTGCAGAGTTCCTCTATTTCTGACAGTTCTCTGACAGCTCCTTCACATGTACAGCGGTTGAAACATCTGTTTCCGAATAAAAACATCTGTATCCTAAATGGAAACTAATAGATACAATGTTTCAACCGCTGTACATGTGAAGGAACTGTCAGAGAAATGTCAGAAATAGCGGAGCTCTCTGCAGGGACACTTTTGCCGGCTGATCGGGAAAAATCCGATTCGCGCACCCGAAGTAGGCAAATATTCGGATTCGCCGCGAATCGAATTTTTCCTGAAATTCGTATCGAATTCCGGTTCGCCTGGTTCGATTCGCTCATCTCTATTCCCAACCTTTGACTCCCTACTTTTAGATATTTTTTTCCATTGCCTTCAGTGCAAAAACTGTCAGGCTGCTCAGTCATTGTAGCTTCTGAATGTGACATCATAGTGCCTGTAAAATATGAAATTAAAAGAAAAAAGATGCAGAATGTGAATAGGATTCCAATATGTAAATCTTAGCGTTCAGGAGCCAGCTATTAAATCATTTTCGATGTCTTTACTGTATATTTCTTGGTTCCATAAAATTGCTGCTGGAAACCAAATTTGACTCTTCAATTCTACATTAAATAGCCCACCTTGCTTATGATTTGGTTGCCCGTTTGAGATGAAACAATTTTAAGCTTTTAGGTAGGCTAAAACTGAATGTTTTAAGAGTGTTTTATTTTATAACAGAGCTTTGTCTAAAGAATTGTAGGCTTCTTCTTCAACTTTTGAAATAAACCTGTGGGATTCACAAACGAAGATGTAGGTCTAAGTGAATTCTCCCTTTGAGGTAGACCGACGGTGCTCCAAAGGACAGTGTCTTCTTGGCACTTTAAATAGCATGAGAGTATAAGGTGAAGAGCCAGCAATCGCTCTCCAGATAAAACTACTTTATTAACCACTTCCAGTCCGCACACTTTTACCCCCTTCCTGTCCAGGCCAATTTTCAGCTTTCAGTGCTGTCACACTTTGAATAACAATTGCGCGGTCATGCAACACTTTACCCATATGAATTTTTTAGCATATTTTTGAGACAGATAAAGCTTTATTTTGGTGGTATTTATTCACCACTGGGATTTTTATTTTTTTTTTGCTATGTAAATGAAAATGTCCAAAAATTTTGAAAAAAAGTGTTTTTCTTATAAAATTTAGCAAATAAATAGTATTTCATCATAAATCTTGGCCAAAATTTATTCCGTTATCTTTTTAGTAAAAAAATAAAAATAACCCAAATTAGTTTATAACCCAAAATTATAATTTTTAAACATTTTTTTTATTTTTTTATATTCTTTTTTATGGGTTTTTTTTACATACTGTCACCTTAGCAGTACAGTGTCACCATGGTGACATTGTACTACTTGTGGGGGGTGATGAAGATTTTTTTTTTTTTTACACTGATTGCTTTTACACCCATAAAGGCTGTAAAAGCAATAATTTCTCTGTCTCTGTAGCTGCATTCTTGCAGCCATTGAGAACTACTGTGTGAGCTGTGATTGGTCACAGCTGTTGTAAATAGCCTTGTACCATGTGACCTCTGTGATCATTCACAGATTTCACACGTAGTAAGCAGTGATGTCAGAAGTGACATCTTCCCTACTACTCTTGCCAATCAGTGATCACATGATCGGGACCTCGCACAGAGGTCCCTGTAACAGCGTATACCCAGAAATGGACGCAGTTCAACCATTTTGGCTTCAACCTCCATCTTGGCAAAGGGATTAACCATCCTGACAAATATATTTCTCCCTCATTCTTCCCCCCTCCCTTTCTGAGAGTCCCAGCGACATTTGGCCAGTGTGTATGTGTGTCACAGAAGGGTCATAGGAGCTATAAAGCCCCCCAAGGGAGCCGGGGCCTCCCTGTCCAAAGATCCTGAAAATTGTAACACCTCAGAAGAGATAAGGTAAGCTTTCCCAGGAGTTGAAAGAGATTCCGACCTAATAAACCTAACTCAGCGTATGTGACAGAATCAGATAACCATTGTTAAAATCCATTTTCCCCCTATGTCTCATATCTTGGAATATGAGAGACTTACATAAAAACCTGACATATCGTCAGATTGGCTACAAAAAGGCGAACAGTTTGTTGGATTACTTGCCTTGTCTCGAATACACAGGAAAGCAGAAAAGTAGATCTCGTGAACCGTTCAGTATAGAATTACATATTTCACCTCTAATCAATCCTCAGACGTGTCTGCATAATAATCTACCTGCGGGTGGAATGTCACTTGTGCAGATGGAAAGTTAAGGGCCAAAATATGAGTAACGGGAGATTTTGGCTCTAGTTGAGGTATCCACCCATACCTCCACGCCCTACACGGGGTATTGGTCCTTGACTTCAGAGACACCCCCTGCTGGGGACTACAAAATAGGCTGTCAGGCCTAAGAGTGGGAGTTGAAGACGTCTCCCATTTTAACATCAATGCCACCTGGGGAGACCCGTGCCCTTTTGCTCTGAAACTTGGATCTGCTAACCCAGGATTTTGGCAAGTACCTTAACCCTTTCACCTATCTCTGATATCTCTTTGCTGTGCTGTTGGTCTCTATATGTTTATATATATATCTTAGTTACCTCTTTTCTGTAAATATTTTTATTGCACCCGTTTGACCTTTTAGTAATAAATCTTTCCTTCTGAAAGTGTTGAACTGTTTCTATAGCGCTTTTATTGCAATTTACGAATTCCTGCCTCTAAAGAAAATGCTGCTGTTTGTTTAACCCTCTGTATAACTGTGTTATGCAGACGATTACCTCAACCATTATAGTGTTATTGCTGAGATTTCCGAGGTTCCTCTTTCTCTGTACAAAAAGGAGGTAGTGGCAGTGTGAAGGGTTAATTGCGTAATTAACCTGACCCAGTAACAATCGCTCAGGCTGCCGGTACATCGATTGTGGTCCAATTAGCTGGAAAATCATTGTGCAGGGTGCAGTTGGGTGTGGCATTGTTACGCACGTGACATCGCGGTTTTAGATCAGCTAGTCCTTCGGTCACAAGTTTGGTGAGAAGGCCTGGGGTCTGACGCCGCGATCGTGACAGTCCCATCTGACGATCGGTGTTCCACTGTGTCCGGAGGACACAGCGGGCTCCAGATCGTGGTGCTGCGTGCTCCCAGGGAGCGCGCACAAGCAGGGTGCGGGGAGGCCGTTTATAAACGGCCACTCCACCCTGCACTGCCACCGTCCAGCCGTTTATATACAACAGCAGGATGGGAAATGGTTAATAAAGGGTACAGTGTGCAAGTTACAGCAGCTTACGCATTTTGGTAAAAAAACATTATTCATAGCCATGGCTATGAATAAAGACCTAATAAAGACTGGTCACTGCTAATCTCTCTCCCTGTGCAGGGTGACTAGTCTTGTATCTGCCCCTATTGTATTTTGCAGGCAGCGTGTAGTGGGTGGGCCACATTAAATGAAATAAAGTTTTTATTTATATCTTACCCTACAGTATGCACTTACAGAATATTGTGCCTTTTCATCCCTTAGTTCCCCACTGCGCTTCCTCCAGGCAGATAATCTCTCATTGGAAGAATTGCACACGGCGTGACTGTCCTGTGTGCGCACCTGTAGGGAATGCCAGAAGCAACAGGAACCAGCTGTGTAAGTGTATTCATTGCCCATGTATTCTTTGGTGATATAGAACAATGTCCCACAAAAGGGCATAATTGTGAGCCATATCTGCCCTTACTGATGATAGAATATTGTGCATATGATATGTTGCAGAGCAAATGCAATTCCAAGCTTTAAAGTGACCCTGTTGTAATACCAGGATATAAACCCAAAGTACTCTGTAAAAGAAGGAGCTGAATACTTTCCTGTCCGGTGGGCAGAGAGTCCAGTATTTGTTTTATTCCAGAGCTAAAGGGTGCTGCTGCTATCTGACACTTCTGGGTGTGTCAGATAGTGTGTACTCACTGCACTCTGTGGTTCCATCTGCTGGTCACTATGTCACTCCAGCACCTTAAAGTAGTGTAGGAGCAAGTAGGTGATACTGCAGAACACGGCAGGGAAAACACTAACCTACAAACCCGGAAGTGTTGAAAAACAGTGATGCCACTAGCTCTGGAAGAGAAAGAACACTGAGAAGCTAAATACTGTGTTTCCCCGAAAATAAGACACCGACTTATAGTTATTTTTCCTCAAGAAGACACACTATGGCTTATTTTAAGGGGATGTCTTATTTTTATTAAGTATCGTACAGCAATCTACATTTATTCAAATATAGTTAAGTTGTCTTAAGCTGAAGCTTTTCCCCTATCCCCTGGTGTTTGTGGGGGGTGAGAGAGACCCACAGACTGTTGCTAGTCGGTGCTGGGGAGCAGCAGCTTTACTGGTGTTTGTGGGGGGTGAGAGAGACCCACAGACTGTTGCTGGTCGGTGCTGGGGAGCAGCAGCTTTACTGGTGTTTGTGGGGGTGAGAGAGACCCACAGACTGTTGCTGGTCAGTGCTGGGGAGCAGCAGCTTTACTGGTGTTTGTGGGGTTGAGAGAGACCCACAGACTGTTGCTGGTCGGTGCTGGGGAGCAGCAGCTTTACTGGTGTTTGTGAGGGTGAGAGAGACCCACAGACTGTTGCTGGTCAGTGCTGGGGAGCAGCAGCTTTACTGGTGTTTGTGGAGGTGAGAGAGACCCACAGACTGTTGCTGGTCGGTGCTGGGGAGCAGCAGCTTTACTGGTGTTTGTGGGGGCTGAGAGAGACCCACAGACTGTTGCTGGTCGGTGCTGGGGAGCAACAGCTTTACTGGTGTTTGTGGAGGTGAGAGAGACCCACAAACTGTTGGTCGGTGCTGGGGAGCAGCAGCTTTACTGGTGTTTGTGGGGGGTGAGAGAGACCCACAGACTTTTGCTGGTTGGTGCTGGGGAGCAGCAGCTTTACTGGTGTTTGTGGAGGTGAGAGAGACCCACAAACTGTTGGTCGGTGCTGGGGAGCAGCAGCTTTACTGGTGTTTGTGGGGGGTGAGAGAGACCCACAGACTGTTGCTGGTCGGTGCTGGGGAGCAGCAGCTTTACTGGTTTGTGGGGGGTGAGAGACACCCACAGACTGTTGCTGGTCGGTGCTGGGGAGCAGCAGCTTTACTGTTGTTTGTGGGGGTGAGAGAGACCGACACTGTTGCTGGTCGGTGCTGGGGAGAAGCAGCTTTACTGGTGTTTGTGGGAGGTGAGAGAGACCCACAGACTGTTGTTGGTCAGTGCTGGGGAGCAGCAGCTTTACTGGTGTTTGTGGGGGTGAGAGAGACCCACAGACTGTTGCTGGTCAGTGCTGGGGAGCAGCAGCTTTACTGGTGTTTGTGGGGGTGAGAGAGACCCACAGACTGTTGCTGGTCAGTGCTGGGGAGCAGCAGCTTTACTGGTGTTTGTGGGGGTGAGAGAGACCCACAGACTGTTGCTGGTTGGTGCTGGGGGAGAGAGACCCACAGTGCCGAGTAAAACAGCAGGCACAGCTTTACTTCTTCCCCGAGGCCACACAATATGGTACCTAAAGCAGAGCGTCCTGATCCTCACTTCACTGAGAAGACTTTTACTTTCACTTTCTACCTCTTAACCATCTCCCTCTATGAATTGGCTTGCAGCACGCACAGAATGACTGGGAGCCGACCTTGTTCATGGGGCTGCCCGCAACCTCTCCATTCACCTCCAAGATAGCAGCTGTCACAATGGGGGAGATGAGAAGGGCTGCCCGGCTCCGCGCCCGTACACTGCATAGCCACGCCTATCACTGTCTTATTTTCGGGGTATGGCTTATATTGCGCAAATGCTTAGAAATCCTGCTATGGCTTATTTTATGGGTATGTCTTATTTTCGGGGAAACACGGTACTTACCTATCCAGTGGGCACTGAATCCAATTTCAGGAATTTTTTATTATAGCGGCACATTCACTTTAAGGCGCACATTCCGGAAACTCTCCATGTGCATTCTTGAAATGCTCAAAAAATGTGTTAAAAATGCACATCACACTTGTTTTGCCATTAATTGTTAATGGTACCCCAAATATGGCTAGCAAACACGTGTTTTGCGGCATGGTAAAACGTGTGCGAAACTTAATGCCCGAAAACGTCCGAGAGCTTCTTTTGGCACGTTTGTCCCCCATAGGGCAGCCCATTCAAATGAATAAACTGCCATATTCTGTTGCGTAAAAAGCACAGAAAAACATGGGTGACAAATGTGACACAGCACTGTGAATGGGACCTTGAATGTGGCATGCATTCCTGCAATATTGCACTCTCTGCTGTGGAGTATAATGGAATGCCCATCTATCTACAGACATGCAGGGAGGCAGGCACTCTTTTATACTCTATGGCATGCCTGTATCCAGAGGTGTACCTACAGGGGTCGCAACTGAGACCTGGCCCCATGCTTCAGGGAGCCCATGTGGTCAATTGTACGCCTGGATAGGAGGAGAGGCAGGGCAGCTTTGACCGCAGGAATTCAGTGGTTACAGGAGGAAAATCGAGAGATCATTTCCTCTATATGCAGCTTCCCCCTTATCTCCTCCTATCCAGCTTCTTTCTGCTTTGTCATTTAGCTGCCCCTTCATTTTCTCAACAGACAGTTAGTGATCAGTACCAATCACTGACTCTATCTATTCATAACTGAAACACAGTAAACTGTGTTTACTATGCTTCAGTTTATGAATGGGCAGGGAAATCTGTACAGACCTATTCCTGTCCATTCATTCTGTGCAGCTGAGGATGCAGAGAATGAGATTGAGGGCTGTCTCCTTAATCTCATTTCTCTGTCCCAAAGGTGGAACATCAGAGGTCTGTTTAGACCCCTGATATCTCACCAAAGCCAAAGAGCTCCTAAAAACAAAATTATAAAAAATAATTTTAAAAAATTTAAAAATGGTAAAAAGAATAATAAATAAAATAAAACAACAACAATAAAGAAAACTACTGACACCAGTGGCGGAACTACCAAGGTCGCAAAGGTCACACTTGTGATTGGGCCCTTGCGCCCCCCCCTTAGCTATTTCTCTAATGATTGAATTAATTTTTTTCCCTAATTATTTTATTATCACATTAAAAATGCTCCAAATGAAAAAAAAAATAAACTTTTATTTTGATTATAAGTAGGTCCACCAATGCTTTGTTCTATTATTGTAAGTTTAGTGTTGTTATAAATTGGACAAATCAAAGAACAATGTAGACATTTTTATCTACTACACTAGTTGTTTTAAAAAAATACTTTTCAAAGTAGAAAACAAAACAGTTTATATATATATATATATATATATATATATATATATATTTATTTATATTCTATCCCTGGCCATGCGGGATCTCCTGCATGGTAGGGGTTGGGGAAAGACCTGGAAACCTACCCTGTACAATAATTGCTAAGAGAATTCATGGAAGAAGTCGCTTGCGAGTGATGGTCCATGCAATTGCCAAGGGTCGGATACAACTGAATGGATAGATAGATATTCTATGGATTTAATAGACAATAAAATATTTTTTTGCAAGACAATATAATCAAAAGAAAGTGTTGTTTGTGCTAAAAACTGTATTGTTTTGTTAAATTCTATGCAGCCATCCAATCAACCTATGGATATAAATTTGACCCTTTGTCTCTTTTAAATAGTGCTTATGTAGTGTGCAAAAATGCCTATAAAAATGTGATATCAGCACCAATATAACCACACATACATACATAGTATACATCTTCTTTATAAAATGCATTAGACTATTGGTGGTTTATGTGGATCCTCTGAGATCTATGCAAAGCAGAATGGGCCCCAGGTCAGTAAAGATGCAGATACATATGTATGTCAGTAAGAAGATATGAACCAGGCTGGGCTGCAGGCAAATATCCCCTCTTCCTTTGTGTCCCTATCTGATAAATAGGTCTGAATGTGCAGTTTATAAGCATGATGTCCTTTTCCTCAGGAGACTTTATATAGTCATCATACAGGGTTTTTTAGTCTGGAGACTAAAGCTTGCCATAGATGGATCAAAATTTGACCAGTTCAGCAAGGACCGGACAAATTTCAATTAGTGTGAGACCTTCCCTTAGATTGATGACTGTCAAATGAACAAACCGGAAAACTTTTGATGATCAACTGCTGCAGTCAATTGGCTGCAGCTGCTAATTAGTGTATTCTGACAGCGCCGGGCCCCACTGTCAGAATACAATATCCCAGTTGGGTAGGAGGGGTTGATGGATTCCTCCATCCAACCCGTTTGTGTAGTTGGAGGAACTGTCTACGGTCAGCTTTAGTTAACAATTTCTAACACAATAGTTTGGATTGTCTTGGGTATATACAGGTAGTGCTGCAAAAACAAATAGCAAATAGTATTTCTCTGTTGAATATTTTTACTTTCTCTCTCTTTTTTTTTTTTTTTTTTTACAGCATAGGTACATGGATATAAAGTCAATACAGAACTGAAAGGCAAAATGAAGCAAGATTCACTGACATCAGTAGCCCAACTGAGCGAATAGTGCCAGAATCTACCGTGTGAACTTACGTGGTGCCGCTATGCAGATTTTACTAAAGATTCAAAATAAAAAAACTATACAACTAACAAATAAAAATGGTCTTTGTGTATGAATTCTAATGGTTGCCAGTAGCCAAAAGCCCATTGAAGAGTACAAGTTTTTTTCTTATTTTTCACCATTTTTATTTTATATGATACCAATCAAGGTTTACGCTGGGCAAATAACCTTTCAGTTTTTGCCTGCATAGAATGAATAAATACAAATTATTTGTAGGTGATATCGCATGTATGAAACTGAAATATAACAGATGAAGACTTCAAGGGTTATTGGGGAACTGTCCAACTTCTTCTGTATGGTTCTCAGTGGTCTGAGAATTTAAATTGAAGAAGGCCCAGACTCTTCTCTATCTGATAAGTTATGCTTCCTCACATCATTATGCAGCTAAGGACTGGGAAATGTTTTAGGGCCCCTTTCTCCAGGATAACATGGTGTAAGCAGAAGTTGTTACTATACTCTTAAGTACCGAAGTGCTGTAATCTTTATTTCTGGAATTAAAGTATAACTAAAAGCAAACATTTTTTGTGTCAGATAGAAGGGAGCTCCTTCTGCTGCCAGTCAAACTCCTGCAAGGAGGGAGCATGGGCATGGCTTACCAGCGCTGTGTGTATCTATGCATGCACACCGCTCGGCTTGGGAGCGCATACACATGGGTGCCTTCTTAGCACCCGGCTTGCTGGGGAGGCACCCAGAGGAGGAGCAGGAGGATCAGACAGTGCCAGTAGGGAATTGCCAAAGAGGAGGTAAGGGACCTTTTAAATAAAACCTTAAAATAAAAGCCACAATATTGCACAGAGCAGGTAAGTATAACCTCTTTTTTTTTTTTTTTAATTCCAAAAGGTATTTATTGAAGTAAAAGGCATATCAGGTCATATACAGATACGGAGCACAGTCCGCGTATATACATCTGGCCTATTCTCCCGTAACGCAGACGGGTTATCAGATATTCATTTGAAGTGTGAATCGTTCTGAAGCAAAATAACACATTATAACAGGTGAACGATATAAACCAGTAAAGTATTGATTATAAATGGTAGTCTAGAAAATTAGGATGGATGCTGATCTATTGAGTAGGGAGTGCTCACATAATAGGACAATGAAGCATAGGACAACGATATCATCTAAAGGCGCGCATATCGTATGTGTCCGTATCCAAAAAATGTAGGTTTTTTTTTTTTATAAAGGACATGCACACCTATATGCGAGAGGACACTCCATCCCTTATAAGAGATATAGTCAGTTGGGTAAGAAAAAGGTGTGAAGGAAAGAAGGAAAAGAAAGGAGAAGGGAGCATCAGATGAAAAGATAGGAAAGATAATGTCATAGAGGGGAGGGAGAGAAGGAAAAAAAAAAAAGGGGGGGGGTCAATTATTAAGTAGTTACTGTTAAACCAATCATATCGTGGTACATTAGTCAAACTAACGTATATTATTCCTTTGATTTAAGATACAGTATGGTTAGGCTCAATCCATGGAGCAATTCTGGGGGTGAGAGCTTTAAAGGTTGTCTCTTTTTTTTACTTTAACAAAAAAAATTATAGCCTTTAATATCACTTTAAGTGTGGGCCCTGACATGTCCAGAAGGCTGAAAAAAAGTTAGTTTTTGAAAATTTGCTTTTTATTAGTTATTGAGATGGTAATAATGCAACATATCTAACGAGCAGGGCCCTCTGTTTCCTCTTGTACCAAATTGTATCGTAACTGTAATGTCTGCCTTCATTTTGTAAAGTGCTGCGCAAACTGTTGGCGCTATATAAATCCTGTATAATAATAATATATTTCTCTGCAGCTCCTTCCCTGTTTGGTCAGGTGACAAAATGGAAAGTGATGGGAGCACTCACAATCGGCCACCAACAAAAGAAGGCATTCTAATGTCCTCCAATGGAAGGGGCACACAATACTGACCACCAACCTAAAAGGACCACTTTTACCATTGACCACTAATGTAGGAGACACTTCTCCACTGACAATCAGTGAAAAGGTGCACTTCACCTATGACTGCCTATGTAAGGAATATAAGGTGATACCACACTGAACACTATGTGAACATACTGCAAAAATACCACTGAATTTCATAAGCTGTGCTGTACATTACATACTCCTGACCTAAGGGTTTGTTATCTCAGCGGTTGCTGATTGCTAACTAGTACCCAACCTAGTTAATCAAGTTCTTACTTAAAGAGTAACTCTACTTTTGTTGAGAAGAATGCAAGCCCTATTGGGTAACAGTGTACTCTCCAGCACTCCGGGAATCAATTGCCAAAGGAAGGCCAGGGGAACCAAGGCAAAAGGTGGCCTATGGATAGCGTTTTGGAGATGCAGCCCTCCTCAGATAGGGAAATCAACAACTTAAAAAGAGCAAACAGGTGGCGCAAACACCTACTGCATTATCCAAGGTTTATTGAAAAGTAAAAAAGACAAAAACATACAGACATAGCATGTGTGCAAAGCTTTGTATGATAATAAGAGATGGCCACAACAATGGGCAGGGTGTTCCAACTGTCAGTGTGGTTGGCTCTCTGAAGCGTTTCAGGGACGAATCCCTTTCCTCAGAGCTAAGCTAAGCTTCCATCATTAGCTCTGAGGAAAGGGATTCATCCCCAAAACGTGTCAGCAAGCCGACCACACTGACAGTAGGAACACCCTGCCCATTGTAGTGGCCATCTCTATTATCATACAAAGCTTTACACACATGATATGTCTGTGAGTATGTTTTCGTCTTTTTTACTTTTCAATAAAACTTGGATAATGCACTAGGTGTTTGCGCCACCTGTATGCTCCAATCCCTATTGGGTGACCAATGTACATCTCAAGGATTTTATCAAACTTTGTGGCAGATTCCTGCCTTGCCCTTTACCATGAAGTTTTCTCTGTTTTTGTTTCACCATGTCCTCTGCAGACTGATTCTGAATGGGAGGGGCTGACTCATTATAATCAGCTGGTGTACTCTCAGTATTTTAATGAGAAAAGCTGCAGTATCTACATCCCTGAAGAATCATTTAACCCTTGGGGAGTACCTAACCCAAACTGAAATCCCTTGTGCAGGGGGTGTTTAAAAATTTTACTTATATCTTAGTGAAAACATCTGGGAAATTTAGTGAACCAATCAAATAAACAGGAATATGAATTTCTGGGACCCTTCTCTACACCAGCAGTGTATAGAACACAATCAGGTTGCCATATTACATTGAATTTTTCATAAGATTACAGCATCAGATTGAAAAAGAAAGGTAATTTTAATAAGATAACATTACAACATGGCTTGTGTTGCAATTCCACAGTATATGCTTCATTATTTTTTGCATTTTCTCTATTTTTTTCCACAAATGTTGAAGTTAAGGAAGGCAAAGGCATAGAGTTAGCTTAATGTCTATATTTTGTGCATAGGAAGGCATGCGGTTTCTTTTTTTATTTTTGTTCCAACGTTCACTGTGGTATGATATACTGTACGTTCCTTGGGATTTCTCTTTCCAGTGCGCCCAGGGTTGCACAAAATTTTTTACAATCAAAGCAATGCACCTGACTTAAAACATTCAGATTAAAAAATGAGGTGTCGCGCAGATATTATTATTACAGGTACTTATATTATTATTATTATACAGTATTTATAAAGCACCGATGATTCGCTCAGCGCTGTACATTACAAAGGGGGACAGAACATGTGACAGAACAATACCAATACAATGCAAAACATGAGGGGATTGAGGGCCCTGCTCTTTCGAGTTTACAATCTTATATAGCGCTGTCAATTTACGTAGTGCTTTACGTACAGTTCAGCTCATATATATTTAGGCACAATTTTAGTTTTTTTTTCAGGTATTTACCAACACATATTCAAACTATAGTTATATCATGGATATGGGCTGAAAGTGCACACTCTCAGGTTTAATTTGAAGGTATGTACATCCAAATTGGAGGAAGGGTGTAGGAATTACAGCTCTTAAGAGTAGCCATCCGACCTTTTTCAAGGGATTCCAGAGAAGGGATACTGTACAATAGCCTTGCCAGCATAAGAACAGACATCTAGGATTACTCCTACACAGGGGCGGACTGACCATTTGGAAACTCGGGCGCTGCCCGAGGGCCCGGGGTCAGTAGGGGGCCCCATGAGATGTTCCTGGTACCTTTTTCATAGGCTTTTTTGAGTTTGGGCCCCATGATCCCCTATTGCCCGGGGGTTCCATGAGTTGTCAGTCCGCCCCTGCTCCCACATAAGGTCAAAAGAAGCGTTACTGCGTAGCATCCAGCCAAGGCTTTGGCTATAGACAGGGCTGCTGATAAGACAGTTCAGCCGGTCTTGTTGTACTAGACCTGGGCCCCATCAGCTCAACAGGGGTGTTTGGGGCAGCTTTATAATTCTTTTCTGCCAAATACAAAGATAGGACTCTCCTTTAAGAATCTTTCACCCAAGCTTTTCCAATTAGGGCCACCTGCCAGTTTTTCATGCTTACCTTAATTGAAAGCTCCATGTGGGTCTACAGGAGTCTGGATGTAAATGGAATTCTTGCCATTTACATCCGCCTACCTCCATGTCCATTCAGGTCCAGAAAAAAAGTTTTTTTTCAAGGCAGGGTCAGGGGAGGGGCCAGGGGTGGGATCAAGGGTGGAGTCAAAGGGGGCCCTATCAGGTAGACTGTACAGGATTTCTATCAGTGACCCTGGCTATAGATACCCTTTAACATGTGATCTGCATTCATCTCTTGGGTCGGCTGCTGAAAGTATTCAGCATTCGTTGTCGTTTCCAGTATGTGCTGAATATCTTCACCCATTCAAGACAAGAACGCAGATAAGCAACTGTCATTTTTACTTCCTCCATACTTATCCTGGACCAGTGACTCAGTATCTGGGGGGTTTCCAAGAAGTCATCTGTTCTTCTTAGAAATTCTTTCACTTTCATTTTGTGTTCATCATGGCGTCTGCTGCTATAAGAGAGGAGCTGACCTGTGCTATCTGCCTGGACATTTACACGGATCCCGTATCACTGAGATGTGGTCACTACTTCTGCCATGACGGTATAGTAACTGCACTGGACACCCAGGAAGGGGGTATATATTATACCTGTCCTGAATGCAGAGGAAAGTACCCAAAGAGGCCTCGTCTGATCAAGAACAGGAAGCTACGTAATATAGTGGAATACGTCCGAACTACGCAGAGAGAACAGGAGAAAACCGGGGTATCGTGTATGTATTCTGTTCCCATGTTTGTATGCTGAAGTCTCTTGGTCTGAGATCACATGGAAGTCCTTATTACTAGAGATGAGCGAATCGAAGTATCCAAAGTGGAATTCGAGTCGAATATCTGAAAAATTTCGATTCGTGCCGAATCCGAAAAATAGCCTAATTCGGACGCGCGAATCGAAATTTTTCAGAAAATGGCGGCTGACATCTGCGGCGACGGAGCGGGGATGTCTGGGAAGGCGCGCAGACAAGGCGGGCTGACCCATAATGCATGCCTCAACTACATGTGATCGCATCAGCCTATCAGCAGCCAGCCAGCCAGCACTGTGTAATGGTCGAGCTATAAATAGTGGTCATTTTGGAATTCTTCATTTGCCTGCAGTTATTGAACAGAGGCAGACCGCTCTGTACTAGGGACAGGGACAGAGTTAGGGCCACAGAAACGATAATTGGGGACAGAGAAAAGTTACTTAGGGACAGAGAACCATTACTCAGGGACACAGACTTGTTAATGAGGGCCACAGAATCGTTATTTAGGGACAAAGAAACGCTAGTTAGGGCCACAGAATTCATAATCAGGGACAGACAGAATTGTTACTCAGTGCCAGAGAATTGTTACTTAGGGCCACAGAAACGTTATTAGGGCCACAGAATTGTTACTCAGGGACAGACAGAATTGTTACTGAGTGCCAGAGAATTGTTACTCAGGGACAGACAGAATTGTTACTGAGTGCCAGAGAATTGTTACTTAGGGCCACAGAAACTTTAATTAGGGCCACAGAATTTTTACTCAGGGACAGACAGAATTGTTACTCAGTGCCAGAGAATTGTTACTCAGGGACAGACAGAATTGTTACTGAGTGCCAGAGAATTGTTACTCAGGGCCACAGAAACTTTACTTAGGGCCACAGAATTTTTACTCAGGGACAGACAGAATTGTTACTGAGTGCCAGAGAATTGTTACTCAGGGACAGACAGAATTGTTACTGAGTGCCAGAGAATTGTTACTTAGGGCCACAGAAACTTTACTTAGGGCCACAGAATTGTTACTCGCACAGACACAGAATTGTTACTCGCACAGACACAGAATTGTTACTGAAGGCCACAGAACTGTTACTTAGGGCCACAGAATTGTTACTCGCACAGACACAGAATTGTTACTCGCACAGACACAGAACTGTTACTGAGGGCCACAGAACTGTTACTTAGGGACAAAGAAACGCTAGTTAGGGCCACAGAATTCATACTCAGGGACAGACAGAATTGTTACGGAGTGCCAGAGAATTGTTACTCAGGGACAGACAGAATTGTTACGGAGTGCCAGAGAATTGTTACTCAGGGACAGACAGAATTGTTACTGAGTGCCAGAGAATTGTTACTTAGGGCCACAGAAACTTTAATTAGGGCCACAGAATTTTTACTCAGGGACAGACAGAATTGTTACTGAGTGCCAGAGAATTGTTACTCAGGGACAGACAGAATTGTTACCGAGTGCCAGAGAATTGTTACTCAGGGACAGACAGAATTGTTAATGAGTGCCAGAGAATTGTTACTTAGGGCCACAGAAACTTTAATTAGGGCCACAGAATTTTTACTCAGGGACAGACAGAATTGTTACTGAGTGCCAGAGAATTGTTACTCAGGGACAGACAGAATTGTTACCGAGTGCCAGAGAATTGTTACTCAGGGACAGACAGAATTGTTACTGAGTGCCAGAGAATTGTTACTTAGGGCCACAGAAACTTTAATTAGGGCCACAGAATTTTTACTCAGGGACAGACAGAATTGTTACTGAGTGCCAGAGAATTGTTACTCAGGGACAGAGATAATTGTTACTGAGTGCCAGAGAATTGTTACTTAGGGCCACAGAAACTTTAATTAGGGCCACAGAATTTTTACTCAGGGACAGACAGAATTGTTACTGAGTGCCAGAGAATTGTTACTCAGGGACAGACAGAATTGTTACCGAGTGCCAGAGAATTGTTACTCAGGGACAGACAGAATTGTTACTGAGTGCCAGAGAATTGTTACTTAGGGCCACAGAAACTTTAATTAGGGCCACAGAATTTTTACTCAGGGACAGACAGAATTGTTACTCAGTGCCAGAGAATTGTTACTCAGGGACAGACAGAATTGTTACGGAGTGCCAGAGAATTGTTACTCAGGGCCACAGAAACTTTACTTAGGGCCACAGAATTTTTACTCAGGGACAGACAGAATTGTTACTGAGTGCCAGAGAATTGTTACTCAGGGACAGACAGAATTGTTACTGAGTGCCAGAGAATTGTTACTCAGGGACAGACAGAATTGTTACTGAGTGCCAGATAATTGTTACTCAGGGCCCCAGAAACTTTACTTAGGGCCACAGAATTTTTACTCAGGGACAGACAGAATTGTTACTGAGTGCCAGAGAATTGTTACTCAGGGACAGACAGAATTGTTACTGAGTGCCAGAGAATTGTTACTTAGGGCCACAGAAACTTTAATTAGGGCCACAGAATTTTTACTCAGGGACAGACAGAATTGTTACTGAGTGCCAGAGAATTGTTACTCAGGGACAGACAGAATTGTTACGGAGTGCCAGAGAATTGTTACTCAGGGACAGACAGAATTGTTACTGAGTGCCAGAGAATTGTTACTTAGGGCCACAGAAACTTTAATTAGGGCCACAGAATTTTTACTCAGGGACAGACAGAATTGTTACTGAGTGCCAGAGAATTGCTACTCAGGGACAGACAGAATTGTTACCGAGTGCCAGAGAATTGTTACTCAGGGACAGACAGAATTGTTACTGAGTGCCAGAGAATTGTTACTTAGGGCCACAGAAACTTTAATTAGGGCCACAGAATTTTTACTCAGGGAAAGACAGAATTGTTACGGAGTGCCAGAGAATTGTTACTCAGGGACAGACAGAATTGTTACGGAGTGCCAGAGAATTGTTACTCAGGGCCACAGAAACTTTACTTAGGGCCACAGAATTTTTACTCAGGGACAGACAGAATTGTTACTGAGTGCCAGAGAATTGTTACTCAGGGACAGACAGAATTGTTACGGAGTGCCAGAGAATTGTTACTCAGGTACAGACAGAATTGTTACTGAGTGCCAGAGAATTGTTACTTAGGGCCACAGAAACTTTAATTAGGGCCACAGAATTTTTACTCAGGGACAGACAGAATTGTTACTGAGTGCCAGAGAATTGTTACTCAGGGACAGACAGAATTGTTACCGAGTGCCAGAGAATTGTTACTCAGGGACAGACAGAATTGTTACTGAGTGCCAGAGAATTGTTACTTAGGGCCACAGAAACTTTAATTAGGGCCACAGAATTTTTACTCAGGGACAGACAGAATTGTTACTGAGTGCCAGAGAATTGTTACTCAGGGACAGACAGAATTGTTACGGAGTGCCAGAGAATTGTTACTCAGGGCCACAGAAACTTTACTTAGGGCCAGAGAATTTTTACTCAGGGACAGACAGAATTGTTACTGAGTGCCAGAGAATTGTTACTCAGGGACAGACAGAATTGTTACGGAGTGCCAGATAATTGTTACTCAGGGCCCCAGAAACTTTACTTAGGGCCACAGAATTTTTACTCAGGGACAGACAGAATTGTTACTGAGTGCCAGAGAATTGTTACTCAGGGACAGACAGAATTGTTACTGAGTGCCAGAGAATTGTTACTTAGGGCCACAGAAACTTTACTTAGGGCCACAGAATTGTTTCTCGCACAGACACAGAATTGTTACTCGCACAGACACAGAATTGTTACTGAGGGCCACAGAACTGTTACTTGGGGCCACAGAAACGTTAATCAGGGACACAGAATTGTTACTGAGGGCCACAGAACTGTTACTTAGGGCCACAGAATTGTTACTCGCACAGACACAGAATTGTTACTCAGGGACACAGAATTGTTACTCAGGGACACATAATCGTTTAATTAAAGAGTATGTCAGACAACATGCAGAGGAGTGGCAGAGGAGGCAATGTTTTAGGAGCGAGCAGACGTGGCAGCAGAGGAAGGGGTCGAGGCAGCACTATTCGCAGCCAGAGGCCAGTGCTCCCGGTGTCATCCAGCGGTCGTGTCTCCACCGACAACCCTGCCGTCGTCGATTGGTTGGCTCGGTCGTCTTCCTCTTCCCAGGTCACCTCTGACACCTACAGCCAACGGTCGGTGGGTACGTCAGACACAACCGTTAGTTGGCATGGCCCGGGACCAAGCCCACTGAAATCACGTGTCCTCTACCTGCCCCTGTCCTTTGGTGTTCCCTCACCAAGCGAAGTATCGCATGCTGTGGGCTCAGCCCCACTGTACAGTGAGGAAGAGCTAACAGAGGGCGGTCAGGAACGGGGGGAGACATCCGCCTTTTCAGCAGCCAGGCGAAGAAGTAGTGGCGAGGAGAGTGGCTCGGTAGCCGGTCTAGAGACAGGTCTGTCTCCTGACCCAGACGCAGCCGAGGGGGCTAGTAGTGAGGCGGAGACCCTACTTGATGATGAGGAGGTTGATCGCACTTGGCAGCCTCGTCGTCATCAGGCAATTTCTTCCGCATCATCAGGAGAAGAGGGTGGCAGCTTGGCAGCGAGCAAAACAGTCGGTGGGTTGCCCAGGAGACAGCAGCAGGGTCGCAGCAGTGTCAGTGGAGCCAAACGGCCACGGAGTAGAGCACCAGCTCCACTGCAGCCTACCACCACGGCCAGTAGTGGTGCCGGTGTGCACGGAGGAAGCAGCAGTCAGCCAGTGAGGAGTATCGGGGGCAAAGTTTCCTACTCGGCGGTGTGGCAATTTTTCGTCAAGCCGCCCGAGGAAGTAAACGTAGCCGTATGTCGACTATGTGGCCAGAAAGTCAAGCGTGGCCAGGGGGCCCATGTTGGGACTACAGCGTTGCGGCAGCATATGCAGCGTCGCCATTTGGTGGCCTGGGAAAACCGTGATAAAGATACGGCGGTTCTGCCCGCCCCAGCCCCCGCTCCATCACCCGCTCCGTTACTTGCTCCGTCACCCGACGTCAATCGCCCTCCATCAGCCAGTCAAGGCTCCAACACCTCTGCTGAGGGGAGTTGTCGCTCGTTGGCATCTTCCGCTCGTTCAGATGCTCCTTCTCCTGCTACTCCTCTTCACGGATTCCGTCAGCAGTCTTTCTTGGAATCCGTTTCCAAGAGACAACAGTTTGCGAGCACGCACCCGACGGTGCAAAAGCTGAACGTCCTCCTGTCCAAGTTGCTGGTGCTGCAGTCCCTCCCTTTCCAAGTGGTGGACTCAGCACCTTTCAGAGAAATGATGGCTTGTGCCGCGCCGCGGTGGAGAGTGCCAAGCCGTCATTTCTTCGCCAAAAAGGCAGTGCCAGCCCTGCATTCACATGTAGAAGACATGGTGGGCCAGTCTTTGAGCATGTCGGTCTCTGCCAAAGTGCACGGCAGCGCCGACGTGTGGAGCTGTAACTACGGTCAGGGACAGTACATGTCATTTACGGCCCACTGGGTGAACGTGGTGCCGTCACAGCCGCACCAGCAACTTGGACAGGTCACGCCGCTTTTGCCTCCACGTTTGCACGTCCTTGGTCCGGCAAAGATGTCCGCCTCTACCACCTCTTCTTCCGCCGTGTCCTCAGCCGCCACCCCCGTGCCAAGTCCCATTACCCGACCGGCATATCACATGTGCAGGGCGCAACGGTGTCACGCTGTTCTGCACCTGGTATGCCTTGGCGAACGTAGTCACACAGGGGAGGAACTTCTGAGTGTAATGAACAGAGAAATCGACAGATGGCTGTCTCCGCGCAAACTGAAAATCGGAACCATGTTGACCGACAACGGAAAGAACATGGTGTCTGCTCTGCGTCAAGGAAGGTTGTGCCATGCGCCATGCATGGCTCACGTGTTCAATCTGGTTGTCAAGCGGTTCTTAAAATCCACCATCCCACTGCAAGACATCCTTAAAATGTCACGTAAACTTTGCATGCATTTCAGCCATTCCTACACCGCAAAGCACACCCTCCTTAAGCTGCAGCGGCAGAACGGAATTCCACAGCATCGCCTGATCTGCGACGTTGCAACAAGGTGGAATTCAACCCTACACATGTTAGACCGCCTTTACGAACAGCGAAAGGCCATCACCGATTTCCTGATGTTACAAGCGGATAAAGGTACTCCCCTGTGTAACTTAGATGTCAGCCATTGGCAGCTCATGCGTGACACCTGCCGCTTGCTCAGGCCCTTTGAGGAGGCCACGCTATTCGTGAGTCGGCAGGACTATGGGATGAACGACGTCATTCCTCTGTTGCACGTCCTTGAACAAATGCTGTTAACAATGGCTGGTCAGGGTGCGGTAGACGTGGCGCACAGATCTCAACGCCACATGACCCCTGTGGGGGCAGGACAGGAAGAAGAGGAGGAGGTAGAGGAGGACATTTGTGCTCAGGAATTATTGAGTGAAATGGGTGGTTTTTCCACTCAGCGGACAGGAGTGGAGGAGCAGGAGCATCTGGTAGAGGAGGAGGAGGAGGAGACAGAGGACCCAGACGCACCGTGGCAGTATGCTGTGGAGATGGAGGCAGGGAGTCCCTCGCATTCCTTGGCACAAATGGCCCATAGCATGCTCGGTTGCTTGCGTAGCGACAGCCGAATAATAACCATCAGACAGAGGGATGACTTTTGGTTGTCCACCTTGTTGGACCCTCGCTACCGTTCCAAAATGGTGGCCTTTTTCACACCTGCTGAGAGGGAGGCCAAAATAACGTACTATAAAAACCACCTATGTAGTCAGTTGGTCTCTGCCTTTGTGCGCCAACGTCCATCCTCAGACACTGTGGGTCCTGTGCGCTCGCGTTCCGCTGCCATGGCAGCAGGGGAGGGGTGGGGTGGTAGGAGCAGTGGCAGCTCCACCAGCAGCAGCTGCCTCAGTCTGCAGTCGATGATGAGTAGCTTTCTTCACCAGCGCAGTGAGGAAACTACTAACCAGCCGCAGCAGCAGCAGCAGCATCAGGTGGACCTGGAGCAGGACCTCAAACAACAGGCTTGGGCCTACTTGGACAGCACCCTGCCAACCGACGTAGACAATCCCCTTGACTACTGGGCAACGAAACTTGACCTTTGGCCCCAACTAGCTGAATTTGCCCTTGAAAGGCTGTCATGCCCAGCCAGTAGCGTGGCATCGGAGCGCGTGTTTAGTGCGGCAGGAGGTATTGTAACTCCGCGGAGGACACGACTGTCCACCCAAAGTGTGGAGAGACTCACGTTTGTGAAAATGAATCAGGCGTGGATTAGTCTGGATTTCAAACCACCAGTTCCTGACACAACTGACTAAATCCGCCATGAATCATGCCTCAAACATGTGCCACTTTGAGGTCTCCTCACACACTGCTGGTGTGTAGAATTTTTTGACATAGGGTGCTGGCAGATTATGGGCCTCCTATAGCTGCTGCCAGGCCCCTAATCTGCCATAGGCCCCTATATACCGCTTCCTCATGCTGCTGCCAGGTCCAGAGTCTCTCATGCCATGTGCCACTTTCAGGTCTCCTCACACTGCTGGTGTGTTGAATTTTTTGACATAGGGTGCTGGCAGATTATGGGCCTCCCATAGCTGCTGCCAGGCCCCTAATCTGCCATGGGCCCCTATATACCGCCTCCTCATGCTGCTGCCAGGTCCAGAGTCTCTCATGCCATGTGCCACTTTCAGGTCTCCTCACACTGCTAGTGTGTTGAATTTTTTGACATAGGGTGCTGGCAGATTATGGGCCTCCCATAGCTGCTGCCAGGCCCCTAATCTGCCATGGGCCCCTATATACCGCCTCCTCATGCTGCTGCCAGGTCCAGAGTCTCTCATGCCATGTGCCACTTTCAGGTCTCCTCACACTGCTGGTGTGTTGAATTTTTTGACATAGGGTGCTGGCAGATTATGGGCCTCCTATAGCTGCTGCCAGGCCCCTAATCTGCCATGGGCCCCTATATACCGCTTCCTCATGCTGCTGCCAGGTCCAGAGTCTGTCATGGGTCCCTGTACGGCCTCCCATTGCTGCTGTCTCCATCGCCACACTCTGCCATGTGCCACTTTCAGGTCTCCTCACACACTGCTGGTGTGTAGAATTTTTTGACATAGGGTGCTGGCAGATTATGGGCCTACTATAGCTGCTGCCAGGCCCCTAATCTGCCATGGGCCCCTATATACCGCCTCCTCATGCTGCTGCCAGGTCCAGAGTCTGTCATGGGTCCCTGTACGGCCTCCCATTGCTGCTGTCTCCATCGCCACACTCTGCCATGTGCCACTTTCAGGTCTCCTCACACACTGCTGGTGTGTTGAATTTTTTGACATAGGGTGCTGGCAGATTATGGGCCTCCTATAGCTGCTGCCAGGCCCCTAATCTGCCATAGGCCCCTATATACCGCTTCCTCATGCTGCTGCCAGGTCCAGAGTCTCTCATGCCATGTGCCACTTTCAGGTCTCCTCACACTGCTGGTGTGTTGAATTTTTTGACATAGGGTGCTGGCAGATTATGGGCCTCCCATAGCTGCTGCCAGGCCCCTAATCTGCCATGGGCCCCTATATACCGCCTCCTCATGCTGCTGCCAGGTCCAGAGTCTCTCATGCCATGTGCCACTTTCAGGTCTCCTCACACTGCTGGTGTGTTGAATTTTTTGACATAGGGTGCTGGCAGATTATGGGCCTCCTATAGCTGCTGCCAGGCCCCTAATCTGCCATGGGCCCCTATATACCGCTTCCTCATGCTGCTGCCAGGTCCAGAGTCTGTCATGGGTCCCTGTACGGCCTCCCATTGCTGCTGTCTCCATCGCCACACTCTGCCATGTGCCACTTTCAGGTCTCCTCACACACTGCTGGTGTGTAGAATTATTTGACATAGGGTGCTGGCAGATTATGGGCCTCCCATTGCTGCTGCCAGGCCCCTAATCTGCCATAGGCCCCTATATACCGCCTCCTCATGCTGCTGCCAGGTCCAGAGTCTGTCATGGGTCCCTGTACGGCCTCCCATTGCTGCTGTCTCCATCGCCACACTCTGCCATGTGCCACTTTCAGGTCTCCTCACACTGCTGGTGTGTTGAATTTTTTGACATAGGGTGCTGGCAGATTATGGGCCTCCTATAGCTGCTGCCAGGCCCCTAATCTGCCATAGGCCCCTATATACCGCTTCCTCATGCTGCTGCCAGGTCCAGAGTCTCTCATGCCATGTGCCACTTTCAGGTCTCCTCACACTGCTGGTGTGTTGAATTTTTTGACATAGGGTGCTGGCAGATTATGGGCCTCCTATAGCTGCTGCCAGGCCCCTAATCTGCCATGGGCCCCTATATACCGCTTCCTCATGCTGCTGCCAGGTCCAGAGTCTGTCATGGGTCCCTGTACGGCCTCCCATTGCTGCTGTCTCCATCGCCACACTCTGCCATGTGCCACTTTCAGGTCTCCTCACACACTGCTGGTGTGTAGAATTTTTTGACATAGGGTGCTGGCAGATTATGGGCCTCCTATAGCTGCTGCCAGGCCCCTAATCTGCCATGGGCCCCTATATACCGCCTCCTCATGCTGCTGCCAGGTCCAGAGTCTGTCATGGGTCCCTGTACGGCCTCCCATTGCTGCTGTCTCCATCGCCACACTCTGCCATGTGCCACTTTCAGGTCTCCTCACACACTGCTGGTGTGTAGAATTTTTTGACATAGGGTGCTGGCAGATTATGGGCCTCCCATTGCTGCTGCCAGGTCCCTAATCTGCCATGGGCCCCTATATACCGCTTCCTCATGCTGCTGCCAGGTCCAGAGTCTGTCATGGGTCCCTGTACGGCCTCCCATTGCTGCTGTCTCCATCGCCACACTCTGCCATGTGCCACTTTCAGGTCTCCTCACACTGCTGGTGTGTTGAATTTTTTGACATAGGGTGCTGGCAGATTATGGGCCTCCTATAGCTGCTGCCAGGCCCCTAATCTGCCATAGGCCCCTATATACCGCTTCCTCATGCTGCTGCCAGGTCCAGAGTCTCTCATGCCATGTGCCACTTTCAGGTCTCCTCACACTGCTGGTGTGTTGAATTTTTTGACATAGGGTGCTGGCAGATTATGGGCCTCCTATAGCTGCTGCCAGGCCCCTAATCTGCCATAGGCCCCTATATACCGCTTACTCATGCTGCTGCCAGGTCCAGAGTCTGTCATGGGTCCCTGTACGGCCTCCCATTGCTGCTGTCTCCATCGCCACACTCTGCCATGTGCCACTTTCAGGTCTCCTCACACACTGCTGGTGTGTAGAATTTTTTGACATAGGGTGCTGGCAGATTATGGGCCTCCTATAGCTGCTGCCAGGCCCCTAATCTGCCATGGGCCCCTATATACCGCCTCCTCATGCTGCTGCCAGGTCCAGAGTCTGTCATGGGTCCCTGTACGGCCTCCCATTGCTGCTGTCTCCATCGCCACACTCTGCCATGTGCCACTTTCAGGTCTCCTCACACACTGCTGGTGTGTAGAATTTTTTGACATAGGGTGCTGGCAGATTATGGGCCTCCCATTGCTGCTGCCAGGCCCCTAATCTGCCATGGGCCCCTATATACCGCTTCCTCATGCTGCTGCCAGGTCAAGAGTCTGTCATGGGTCCCTGTACGGCCTCCCATTGCTGCTGTCTCCATCGCCACACTCTGCCATGTGCCACTTTCAGGTCTCCTCACACTGCTGGTGTGTTGAATTTTTTGACATAGGGTGCTGGCAGATTATGGGCCTCCTATAGCTGCTGCCAGGCCCCTAATCTGCCATAGGCCCCTATATACCGCTTCCTCATGCTGCTGCCAGGTCCAGAGTCTCTCATGCCATGTGCCACTTTCAGGTCTCCTCACACTGCTGGTGTGTTGAATTTTTTGACATAGGGTGCTGGCAGATTATGGGCCTCCTATAGCTGCTGCCAGGCCCCTAATCTGCCATGGGCCCCTATATACCGCTTCCTCATGCTGCTGCCAGGTCCAGAGTCTGTCATGGGTCCCTGTACGGCCTCCCATTGCTGCTGTCTCCATCGCCACACTCTGCCATGTGCCACTTTCAGGTCTCCTCACACACTGCTGGTGTGTAGAATTTTTTGACATAGGGTGCTGGCAGATTATGGGCCTCCCATTGCTGCTGCCAGGCCCCTAATCTGCCATAGGCCCCTATATACCGCTTCCTCATGCTGCTGCCAGGTCCAGAGTCTGTCATGGGTCCCTGTACGGCCTCCCATTGCTGCTGTCTCCATCGCCACACTCTGCCATGTGCCACTTTCAGGTCTCCTCACACTGCTGGTGTGTTGAATTTTTTGACATAGGGTGCTGGCAGATTATGGGCCTCCTATAGCTGCTGCCAGGCCCCTAATCTGCCATGGGCCCCTATATACCGCCTCCTCATGCTGCTGCCAGGTCCAGAGTCTGTCATGGGTCCCTGTACGGCCTCCCATTGCTGCTGTCTCCATCGCCACACTCTGCCATGTGCCACTTTCAGGTCTCCTCACACACTGCTGGTGTGTAGAATTTTTTGACATAGGGTGCTGGCAGATTATGGGCCTCCCATTGCTGCTGCCAGGCCCCTAATCTGCCATAGGCCCCTATATACCGCTTCCTCATGCTGCTGCCAGGTCCAGAGTCTGTCATGGGTCCCTGTACGGCCTCCCATTGCTGCTGTCTCCATCGCCACACTCTGCCATGTGCCACTTTCAGGTCTCCTCACACACTGCTGGTGTGTAGAATTTTTTGACATAGGGTGCTGGCAGATTAAGGGCCTCCCATAGCTGCTGCCAGGCCCCTAATCTGCCATAGGCCCCTATATACCGCCTCCTCATGCTGCTGCCAGGTCCAGAGTCTGTCATGGGTCCCTGTACGGCCTCCCATTGCTGCTGTCTCCATCGCCACACTCTGCCATGTGCCACTTTCAGGTCTCCTCACACACTGCTGGTGTGTAGAATTTTTTGACATAGGGTGCTGGCAGATTATGGGCCTCCCATTGCTGCTGCCAGGCCCCTAATCTGCCATAGGCCCCTATATACCGCTTCCTCATGCTGCTGCCAGGTCCAGAGTCTGTCATGGGTCCCTGTACGGCCTCCCATTGCTGCTGTCTCCATCGCCACACTCTGCCATGTGCCACTTTCAGGTCTCCTCACACTGCTGGTGTGTTGAATTTTTTGACATAGGGTGCTGGCAGATTATGGGCCTCCTATAGCTGCTGCCAGGCCCCTAATCTGCCATAGGCCCCTATATACCGCTTCCTCATGCTGCTGCCAGGTCCAGAGTCTCTCATGCCATGTGCCACTTTCAGGTCTCCTCACACTGCTGGTGTGTTGAATTTTTTGACATAGGGTGCTGGCAGATTATGGGCCTCCTATAGCTGCTGCCAGGCCCCTAATCTGCCATGGGCCCCTATATACCGCTTCCTCATGCTGCTGCCAGGTCCAGAGTCTGTCATGGGTCCCTGTACGGCCTCCCATTGCTGCTGTCTCCATCGCCACACTCTGCCATGTGCCACTTTCAGGTCTCCTCACACACTGCTGGTGTGTAGAATTTTTTGACATAGGGTGCTGGCAGATTATGGGCCTCCCATTGCTGCTGCCAGGCCCCTAATCTGCCATAGGCCCCTATATACCGCCTCCTCATGCTGCTGCCAGGTCCAGAGTCTGTCATGGGTCCCTGTACGGCCTCCCATTGCTGCTGTCTCCATCGCCACACTCTGCCATGTGCCACTTTCAGGTCTCCTCACACACTGCTGGTGTGTAGAATTTTTTGACATAGGGTGCTGGCAGATTAAGGGCCTCCCATAGCTGCTGCCAGGCCCCTAATCTGCCATAGGCCCCTATATACCGCCTCCTCATGCTGCTGCCAGGTCCAGAGTCTGTCATGGGTCCCTGTACGGCCTCCCATTGCTGCTGTCTCCATCGCCACACTCTGCCATGTGCCACTTTCAGGTCTCCTCACACACTGCTGGTGTGTAGAATTTTTTGACATAGGGTGCTGGCAGATTATGGGCCTCCCATTGCTGCTGCCAGGCCCCTAATCTGCCATAGGCCCCTATATACCGCTTCCTCATGCTGCTGCCAGGTCCAGAGTCTGTCATGGGTCCCTGTACGGCCTCCCATTGCTGCTGTCTCCATCGCCACACTCTGCCATGTGCCACTTTCAGGTCTCCTCACACTGCTGGTGTGTTGAATTTTTTGACATAGGGTGCTGGCAGATTATGGGCCTCCTATAGCTGCTGCCAGGCCCCTAATCTGCCATAGGCCCCTATATACCGCTTCCTCATGCTGCTGCCAGGTCCAGAGTCTCTCATGCCATGTGCCACTTTCAGGTCTCCTCACACTGCTGGTGTGTAGAATTTTTTTGACATAGGGTGCTGGCAGATTATGGGCCTCCTATAGCTGCTGCCAGGCCCCTAATCTGCCATAGGCCCCTATATACCGCCTCCTCATGCTGCTGCCAGGTCCAGAGTCTGTCATGGGTCCCTGTACGGCCTCCCATTGCTGCTGTCTCCATCGCCACACTCTGCCATGTGCCACTTTCAGGTCTCCTCACACACTGCTGGTGTGTAGAATTTTTTTGACATAGGGTGCTGGCAGATTATGGGCCTCCTATAGCTGCTGCCAGGCCCCTAATCTGCCATAGGCCCCTATATACCGCCTCCTCATGCTGCTGCCAGGTCCAGAGTCTGTCATGGGTCCCTGTACGGCCTCCCATTGCTGCTGTCTCCATCGCCACACTCTGCCATGTGCCACTTTCAGGTCTCCTCACACACTGCTGGTGTGTAGAATTTTTTGACATAGGGTGCTGGCAGATTAAGGGCCTCCCATAGCTGCTGCCAGGCCCCTAATCTGCCATAGGCCCCTATATACCGCCTCCTCATGCTGCTGCCAGGTCCAGAGTCTGTCATGGGTCCCTGTACGGCCTCCCATTGCTGCTGTCTCCATCGCCACACTCTGCCATGTGCCACTTTCAGGTCTCCTCACACACTGCTGGTGTGTAGAATTTTTTGACATAGGGTGCTGGCAGATTAAGGGCCTCCCATAGCTGCTGCCAGGCCCCTAATCTGCCATGGGCCCCTATATACCGCCTCCTCATGCTGCTGCCAGGTCCAGAGTCTGTCATGGGTCCCTGTACGGCCTCCCATTGCTGCTGTCTCCATCGCCACACTCTGCCATGTGCCACTTTCAGGTCTCCTCACACACTGCTGGTGTGTAGAATTTTTTGACATAGGGTGCTGGCAGATTAAGGGCCTCCCATAGCTGCTGCCAGGCCCCTAATCTGCCATGGGCCCCTATATACCGCCTCCTCATGCTGCTGCCAGGTCCAGAGTCTGTCATGGGTCCCTGTACGGCCTCCCATTGCTGCTGTCTCCATCGCCACACTCTGCCATGTGCCACTTTCAGGTCTCCTCACACACTGCTGGTGTGTTGAATTTTTTGACATAGGGTGCTGGCAGATTATGGGCCTCCTATAGCTGCTGCCAGGCCCCTAATCTGCCATAGGCCCCTATATACCGCTTCCTCATGCTGCTGCCAGGTCCAGAGTCTGTCATGGGTCCCTGTACGGCCTCCCATTGCTGCTGTCTCCATCGCCACACTCTGCCATGTGCCACTTTCAGGTCTCCTCACACACTGCTGGTGTGTAGAATTTTTTGACATAGGGTGCTGGCAGATTATGGGCCTCCCATTGCTGCTGCCAGGCCCCTAATCTGCCATAGGCCCCTATATACCGCTTCCTCATGCTGCTGCCAGGTCCAGAGTCTGTCATGGGTCCCTGTACGGCCTCCCATTGCTGCTGTCTCCATCGCCACACTCTGCCATGTGCCACTTTCAGGTCTCCTCACACACTGCTGGTGTGTTGAATTTTTTGACATAGGGTGCTGGCAGATTATGGGCCTCCTATAGCTGCTGCCAGGCCCCTAATCTGCCATAGGCCCCTATATACCGCTTCCTCATGCTGCTGCCAGGTCCAGAGTCTGTCATGGGTCCCTGTACGGCCTCCCATTGCTGCTGTCTCCATCGCCACACTCTGCCATGTGCCACTTTCAGGTCTCCTCACACACTGCTGGTGTGTAGAATTTTTTGACATAGGGTGCTGGCAGATTATGGGCCTCCCATTGCTGCTGCCAGGCCCCTAATCTGCCATAGGCCCCTATATACCGCTTCCTCATGCTGCTGCCAGGTCCAGAGTCTGTCATGGGTCCCTGTACGGCCTCCCATTGCTGCTGTCTCCATCGCCACACTCTGCCATGTGCCACTTTCAGGTCTCCTCACACTGCTGGTGTGTTGAATTTTTTGACATAGGGTGCTGGCAGATTATGGGCCTCCTATAGCTGCTGCCAGGCCCCTAATCTGCCATGGGCCCCTATACCGACTCCTCATGCTGTGACGTTGCAACAAGGTGGAATTCAACCCTACATATGTTAGACCGCCTTTACGAACAGAAAAAGGCCATCACAGATTTCCTGATGTTAAAAGCGGATAAAGGTATTCCCTGTGTAACTTAGATGTCAGCCATTGGCAGCTCATGCGTGACACCTGCGCTTGCTCAGACCCTTTGAGGAGGCCACGCTATTCGTGAGTCGGCAGGACTATGGGATGAACGACGTCATTCCTCTGTTGCACGTCCTGGAACAAATGCTGTTAACAATGGCTGGTCAGGGTGCGGTAGACGTGGCGCACAGATCTCAACGCCACATGACCCCTGTGGGGGCAGGACAGGAAGAAGAGGAGGAGGTAGAGGAGGACATTGGTGCTCAGGAATTATTGAGTGAAATGGGTGGTTTTTCCACTCAGCGGACAGGAGTGGAGGAGCAGGAGCATCTGGTAGAGGAGGAGGAGGAGGAGACAGAGGACCCAGACGCACCGTGGCAGTATGCTGTGGAGATGGAGGCAGGGAGTCCCTCGCATTCCTTGGCACAAATGGCCCATAGCATGCTCGGTTGCTTGCGTAGCGACAGCCGAATAATAACCATCAGACAGAGGGATGACTTTTGGCTGTCCACCTTGTTGGACCCTCGCTACCGTTCCAAAATGGTGGCCTTTTTCACACCTGCTGAGAGGGAGGCCAAAATAACGTACTATAAAAACCACCTATGTAGTCAGCTGGTCTCTGCCTGTCTGCGCCAACGTCCATCCTCAGACACTGTGGGCCCTGTGCGCTCGCGTTCCGCTGCCATGGCAGCAGGGGAGGGGTGGGGTGGTAGGAGCAGTGGCAGCTCCACCAGCAGCGGCTGCCTCAGTCTGCAGTCGATGATGAGTAGCTTTCTTCACCAGCGCAGTGAGGAAACTACTAACCAGCCGCAGCAGCAGCAGCAGCAGCAGCATCAGGTGGACCTGGAGCAGGACCTCAAACAACAGGCTTAGGCCTACTTGGACAGCACCCTGCCAACCGAGGTAGACAATTCCCTTGACTACTGGGCAACGAAACTTGACCTTTGGCCCCAACTAGCTGAATTTGCCCTTGAAAGGCTGTCATGCCCGGCCAGTAGCGTGGCATCGGAGCGCGTGTTTAGTGCGGCAGTTGGTATTGCAACTCCGCGGAGGACACGACTGTCCACCCAAAGTGTGGAGAGACTGACGTTTGTGAAAATGAATCAGGCGTGGATTAGTCTGGATTTCAAACCACCAGTTCCTGACACAACTGACTAAATCCGCCATGAATCATGCCCCAAACATGTGCCACTTTCAGGTCTCCTCACACTGCTGGTGTGTTCCATTTTTTGTCATAGGGTGCTGGCAGATTACGGGCCTCCCATAGCTGCTGCCAGGCCCCTAATCTGCCATGGGCCCCTATACCGCCTCCTCATGCTGCTGCCAAGTCCAGAGTCTCTCATGGGTCCCTGTACGGCCTCCCATTGCTGCTGTCTCCATCGCCACACTCTGCCATGTGCCACTTTCAGGTCTCCTCACACTGCTGGTGTATTCCATTTTTTGTCATAGGGTGCTGGCAGATTACGGGCCTCCCATAGCTGCTGCCAGGCCCCTAATCTGCCATGGGCCCCTATACCGCCTCCTCATGCTGCTGCCAGGTCCAGAGTGTGTCATGGGTCCCTGTACGGCCTCCCATTGCTGCTGTCTCCATCGCCACACTCTGCCATGTGCCACTTTCAGGTCTCCTCACACTGCTGGTGGGTTCCATTTTTTGTCATAGGGTGCTGGCAGATTACGGGCCTCCCATAGCTGCTGCCAGGCCCCTAATCTGCCATGGGCCCCCGTACCGACTCCTCATGCTGCTGCCAGGCCCGTAATCTGTCATGGGCCCCTGTTGTCGCTTGTTGGCATATTCCGCTCGTTCAGATGCTCCTTCTCCTGCTACTCCTCTTCACGGATTCCGTCAGCAGTCTTTCTTGGAATCCGTTTCCAAGAGACAACAGTTTGCGAGCACGCACCAGACGGTGCAGAAACTGAACGTCCTCCTGTCCAAGTTGCTGCTGCCAGGCTTGTAATCTGTCATGCGCCCCTGTACCGCCTCCTCATGCTGCTGCCAGGTCCAGAGTGTGTCATGGGCCCCCGTACCGACTCCAAATGCTGCTGCCAGGCCCGTAATCTGTCATGGGCCCCTGTACCGCCTCCCCATGCTGCTGCCAGGTCCAGATTGTGTCATGGGTCCCTGTACGGCCTCCCATTGCTGCTGCCAGGCCTGTAATCTGCCATGGGCCCCCCTACCGACTCCTCATGCTGCTGCCAGGCCCGTAATCTGCCATGGGCCCCTGTACCGCCTCCTCATGCTGCTGCCAGGTCCAGAGTGTGTCATGGGTCCCTGTACGGCCTCCCATTGCTGCTGTCTCTATCGCCACACTCTGCCATGTGCCACTTTCAGGTCTCCTCACACTGCTGGTGGTTTCCATTTTTGTCATAGGGTGCTGCATGGCCTCCCATTGCTGCTGCCTCCACCGCCACACTGTGGCTCCACACTCTGGTTTTGGCCCCGTGACTGGCCAAATGAGTGAAGTGTGCGGTGATTCTAAGATCGACGGCACTCATCTGCATGTCATACTGCCTGACAGTATTATTTCTCTTCCCCAGCAGACTCCAAGGGCATTTAAATTAAAGGTACAGTGTTCAGCACTAATATTAAGTCTCTCTGAAGCCTAGAAACACCCTTTTTTAAGTTAAATTCACAGCGAATATATTCGACTCGAATCAAATTTTTTCTACGAATTCGCCGAATCAGTCGAATCAAATTTTTGAATACTTCGCTCATCTCTACTTATTACCATCACTGCCAGCAGAGCTCTCACTCTGCCCCTTGGTCTCAGATCAGTAGCTTCTACTTATCAAACTCTGTACCTCAAGTAAAAAATGCTGCATGTGTACAGCCCCATCCAGGTGTATTGTAACAACAATACAGTAATTACAGCAGCCAGGGCGCAAAAAAAACACGTCTGAACCACTTGTTTTTACCGTGCCCCCTCATCCCCAGATACCCATGTGTAGGAGCCCTTAAAGCATATCTATGATCAAAATTTAAAATCATATATTCATTTCCATATTGTGTTTCAATTATTTCTAGCCTATTCCCATTCATCTAAATAACCTTGAAGGTTTCAATTCACTTTGTAAAGATCCCCAGACATTTCCCTGCTTGAATTCTGTGACATAAATTCGCTATGCCCTATTGATAGTCACTGTTGTGTCACACATTTCACAGAGCCTGCCTTCTGAACTACAGAGGTTCTCAGAGGAGGAGTTTCAGGAGGCGGAGTCAGTACAGGAATCACAGCTTGCAGGCAGCAAGGTACCATGGGATATGTAGTCCTTAGAAATGGCGAGCATGCAGCAGAGGAGCAGCTGGAAAGCATGCAGGGAATCTGAGAAATTGTGGAAAGAGATGGCCAGCAGACAGGCAGGACTCATGACATGAAAGCAGAATTTTTTTTAAGTAAGCTTATATTGGATTGTCAAAAATAACTATTGATTGTATTGCTATCACAGTACTGATGTTAAAAAAAGGAAAGTCTGTGCTGTGACCATAGAATTCCTTTAAGCTTAGGGGGTGGGACTTAAGTTTGGTGTTAAGGACAAAGTGAACCTGTGCTTTCCCCATTCCTCTCTACCCTGCTTTTGGAGTATTACCAGTCATAATATACTAGGCACCTAGACATATTAGAAGACAATTATCAAACAAATTGGCAACACAATTAGATGGAAACCAGGCTACCTCCTGATAAAATGCCTATGTAACAGTTTATCTATAACTACCACTTCCTCAAATATAATAAGTGACAAATTCAGAAAATCAATATACAACAAAACTTAAATCCCCATAGCACAAATAAAACCTTCACCCTTGAAGATATGAAATAACAATATAGAAATGTGCCAAAATTATACAAACTAATACTTATACAGTCCGCCCCATAGAACAACTCTATATCAATATTCAAAAAAAAATAAAATTAAAAAAAGTCCAAAAAAAAGTCCAACCAATTAAATATAAATCCAAAAAATTCAAAAATAAAATAAAATAAAACAGCCCTTGACGCATTTCGTCATCGACTTAATCATAAGGGATCCCTTATGATTAAGTCGATGATGAAACGCGTCAAGGGCTGTGACGTCAAGACGCATACAGGAACCGGAAGTCGACCGGTGGCCATTTTGCAAAAGGGAAAAAGAGGATAAGGACTGTGTGTTGGTCCCTGGATGTTCCCTGGATAGTAGCCTGGCGGTTTTCACGGTATCTATAAGCGGTTTTGAATCATTTCAAATGTGAGCAGTTTTAATAAAGTGTTTTTCTGTACATTACTTTGGCGGTATTATACTATTTGTCCCTCATATGCTTTTTGTCTATATGGTGCCAATGATATGGAGATATGGAAAATCCTGCTGGAATAGTGCACTGAATATAGTGGAATCTGGGGAGCACTTTAGGAGGATCCCATCCATAGGATACTATTAAATATTGAAAGCAGGTTTATTGAGGAGTGTTGGTAAGGGTATATATTCCTTACTACAATAGAAGTGGCACAGTGTGGATTTGTTTTGGAGCACTGGAAGAGTGATTCACAGTACACAGTGTTTTGCACTAATTTTTCTTTTTTAATTATGTTTGTTCACTTGATTCACTTTTTACACTAATTAGCAAAAGAAAAAAATGATATTCTTATTTGGATAATCACCAGAGTGTTGTCACGAATATTTCATTTATTTTATTTTTGAATTTTTTGGATTTATATTTATTTGGTTGGACTTTTTTTTGGACTTTTTTTAATTTTATTTTTTTTTAATATTGATATAGAGTTGTTCTATGGGGCGGACTGTATAAGTATTAGTTTGTATAATTTTGGCACATTTCTATATTGTTATGCAACAGTTTAGCTGTGTTTTTGCAACCCCTGTGCTTGAAATCCTGGGCAGCAAATTGTGACAGATTTACAAATGTCTGACACAGATTTATCATTGTTGATAAGACAGAATTTCACTTTAAACAGACACACACAAAGTGGTCAGGTGAGGTTTCATTCTGTGGCAGTGCTCCTTTAGAGCAGCAGGTCTCTGGATGGCCAACAGCAACAGCCATGCTAGCCCAGTGCACCTCCCGCCATCTTCCTGAAACAGGAATAAGTATCTGAAACAGATTTATCATTGTTGATATGACAGAGTTTCCTTTAAACAGACACACACAATGTGGTCAGGTGAGGTTTCATTCTGTGGCAGTGCTCCTTTAGGTTGGCCAACAGCAATGGCCATGCTAGCCCAGTGCACCTCCCACCATCTTCTTGAATTATGGAGGAATTCTGCCATCTTGGCTATTCAAGTACTCCCGGCCTGAGGTCTGCTCCCAAGAACACTTGGTATTTTTGCTAATGAACGATTTTCAACACAGTCGGCTTTTTTGGATACTTTACTAAAAAAAAAGAGTGGTACAAAGCTGTTCTGGCATACAAAACTGTTCCAATACTATTTTAAAAAATTTTCCGTTATCAGCTCCACCACCACTGACAACAGTCATCCGCCCCTTCAGAGGGAAGCACTCCCCTTCTCAAATCAACCCTAACTTCACCTGCAGCTCCTCTACATCTTTCTCCAGCACCACCTCTATAGATTCCTGCAACTTTCCCAACTGTGGGGTATTTGAGGCTGAGGACACGCTTGATCACACTGATCACAACTACACTTGGGAAAGTATTAGGGAAGCTGTCCACTGTTCCACCAGCCCAGAATGACTAGGAACAAGGAGAGCCCAGGGGGTCTGTTACTATTGATCCAACCCCTGACCCATTGCCAACCAAAATTTCTTCCTAGGCTCCGTCTGTCACGGATCCACGGTCGCTGCCACCAACATGCGACAATCGCACGACCGTGACTAACAGTAATACATCACGCCCACGGCATCAGACACCAGACCTTCTCACCAAACTCGTGACCGAAGGACCGGCCTATCTAAAACCGCGGTGTGACGCGCGTAACAAGGCCCCACCCAGCCGCACCCTGCACAGCGATTGTCCAGCTAATGGGCTACAATCGGTGCCGCCTGCAGCCTGAATGCGCTTGTTACTGGGTCAGGTTAATTACACCACTAGCCCTTCACATTGCCACCACCGTCTTGAAATGTACAGAGAAGACGGACTCTGTCAGAAATACACTATAATGATTGAAAAGTCACCTGTCCAATATGGTCAATTGGGCAGGGAGTAAACAAACACAGTAGCCTCTCTTCAAAAGGCAGGAATTCGTGAATTGCAGGTAAGCACTTAAAAACAGTTTAATACTTTCAGAAAGAAAGATTTATTACTAAAAGAGTCAAACAGGTGCAATAAAATATTTACAAAGAGATGTCACAAATATATATATATATGTATATAAAGACACAGCAGCAAGATAATAGGAAAGAGATTACGGGGTTAAGTTACGTGCCTTGCCTTGGTTTTGCAGATTCAAGTTGCAGAGCAGGGTGATTCTTTGATCTCCTTTTGTTACGATGTTCACTGGGAGATGTGTGTGTGTATCTTAAACTAGCTTTTCTCTTCTTAAAAGTCCCTCTCAAAGGGGAGGGGGGCTCTTACTACAAGTTTTGGGAGTGGTCAGTGGGAAACTCAGTTAAAACTAACAGCTTCATAATCCATGACATGAAACACACAGTTGACCTGAGGAATGTTCAATTCTCTTTTAAGTCCTGGAGAGAAGCTATTATCTGTTTTATGATGTGGGGGCTTACACAGTTTTGGGGTCAGTGCTTCCCAATTCTCTTAGAAATGCTGCCTTATCAGACGTAGGTGAGAAAGGTTACATATTTCCCCAGACAACTGGCACCCAACCAGGGATGTCTTAACCTGGTTGACCCACACCATCTGTCAGAAGATAACGTTTGCCTCTCAGGACTGCAGGGGGGGGTAGGAAATGAGGCTGAGGAATGAGAAATATCTTGAATAAAAAGAGAAAAAATGTAAAAGGAGAACTCAGCTCCAACTCTGATGAGTTAGTTTGCTACACTGTCCTCCTCCCAAGGTATGGCTAGATATTTTGGTTTCTCAGGATCTGGAAGGGTTTCAAACAGATACATATGACACTTCCCACACTGTGGCTACAGTGGTACCTGCGATTCCCTAACATCATGATGGCACAAAGGCAGTCCTCTGTTGTGCAGGAACCTCAGCCCACTGTCCACTGTAGTTCCCCCACCATACAGGGCCAAACCTCATCCTAAGTAGCTCTTTTCCAAGGTAGCAGAAACCTGCTTTCCACTTTAACCACATGACCTGACAAATTGCTGCGTTCTTTCCACTGCCCCTTTGATTCCGCCTTTCAATCAAGCCCCAACTAGCAAAGCTGATATATTCTCCTTTGGTGGCAACATATCCTACCCTGTCAACTACGCCAAGTGTAAGCAGTTCCTGGCTGGCCACCAATAACTGTCATGCCAGGCCAGGGCACCACCCATTCCCTTCCTGAAACATGATCGAGATGGGGTACCAAACACCTGAATTATGGAGGAATTCCTTCATCTTGGCTACTCACATAATCCTGGTCTGAGGCCTACTCCAAAGAATACTTGGCATTTTTGTTAATCAACGATTGTCCATACGGTCAGCCATTTTAGATGCTTAACTAAAATAATATAAGAGTGGTTAAAGTGGTACAAAGCAGTTCCTGTGTACAAAACCATTCCAATTCTTTTTCCTTCTACCTCTCCCCACAAACTCTGGCAACTCTAGTATGAACACGGTGGGTACAGCACAACCTTCGCAGATTCAGTCCCAAAAATAATTGTCCATAGCTCAGACCCACTTCTCTCAGGAGCAGCCTGGGGCCTATCAGGGTATTTCTCTAAACCCTTGTAGCCTCACATGTTGCTATTGCCAGGTCACTATCTCCCCTTCAGACCCTTCTCCCTTCCTGCAGGGGCAATATATATGCCAAACGTTGACTCAACCCCCCAACACGTCTCCTGGGCAGGGCTTACACTTAAAGGGCCTTTATCCCCTGAATACACTGATCAGGGGCTTGAGCTGCTGACCGACAAAAGTTTTCCAACAAACCATAGATTTTTTAAAAAATGTAAAGTGTAAGTTCACCTTTGCACAAAAAAAGGATAACTAACTAACACACTGCAACCTCCCCACCCCCTGGTTCCCGCTACATACTTTGGTGGATTAGCTTTCATTGCCCGTGCAGCCAGTGCGCTGGTCCAGGGATTTGAAATGTGCCATTTTCTTCCCCTTCTTTTCTTAAGGATGTTGGGACGAATGAGAGTGATTCCAATTGGTCAAAGCAGTCACGTGCCAGCCCTGACCAATCAGAATCCCAAACTCTGTCCTGAGTGGGGCTTACACATAAAGTGCCTTTACCCTCTGCCTGCAAGAATTTAAGAAGTGAAGCATCATTACACACTCCATGAAACAGTAAGAAGAACTGTAGCAGCATACCTTACTGTGCTGTGTTCAGGCAAAGCATGCACATTATGGGCAGTGCACAGTGAAACATGGGACATGTAGTCCCACAGATTTCAATCTCTGACATGCTCAAGGTATAATCCCTGAGTGGATATTCAGGGAAACTGAAGAGAAGGACTAAAGAAAGAGGAAATCAAAAAAGGAAGTTTTTGGGGAACCTCAAAGGAAAATAACACTATACTATGTACTAGTTGGGTGGATCTTAATGTAATCTTAATGTAATGTAAGAGAAATGTTACACAAAGGTTTAATGTTCTCTAAGGAGTAACCTTGTAGTAAATCTGTCTCCAAATCTGTTTCACCGTTTCTGTTTAGGATGAGCTAAGGCATGTTTGGATCCTAGTTCAAAACCACCAGGAAAATATTCCCAGAGAGAAATCACATCTAGTGCATCACTATATACGCCTAGCTCAACCAAATTCTAAAACATAATGGAGACCATCACAAAGCAACATTACAGCAGACACAATGTTGAGAGCTCACCCCAAGCTGCACAGGGCTGCCCAGAATAATAGGAGTGAATGAGGCAATGATTACCAGATAGAGGTTAGAAGCCAACTATCATCCCATCAATTGCAAGGCCTGTCCTCCTCTCCCACGGCACAGTTTTTCCTGAAGAAGCAGGTCTTAATTCCTACATAACGTGTTGAGACATTGTCTGCGAATTTAGCCACGCTCAACAAACCATATGCTCATCTATTGTAAGGACTTTTGCCCGGTTTTAATACGTTGGTGATAACCACTATGAGATATTTATAATTGTCTATATTTAGCTGTATTAAGGTGGCACAGTTCTGCAGAGGATTTCTCTTAACCTTTCCCCATGATTGTTTTTAACAAGAATTTGAGTGTTTTTTTAATCTTTTGAATTGATAAACTTTATAGGGGGTTACCACATTTTTTACAATATGTTGCGTTAAAGCGCAGCTCCAGTCCCCCTAAAAATGTTTTGTTAAAAACAGATCCACAATGACCTTACAAATAGCATTAACAATTGGAATAACTCAATATTAAAAGCATTGTAATTACTTAGAAAATCGTAAACATTTACCAGGATCTCAGAAGCAGGCAGGCGCCATGATGGCTGTGGGCATCTGAAGCCCGCAGGTATTTATTTCCTGGAATCGTGCTGCTAGCTATCCCAGCATGCACCACTCGTTCTCACACATGCGCAGTACAGACACTGCTCAGCGCAACGTGTGCAGTACAGGTTGCCATAACAATGGTGGGGACGGATGAAGTTCCCGCCCCCCGTCAGGCAACCTGTACAGCACTGCACTGCAAGGAAGGGAATATATCATGAACTCCGGTAAAATGGCGCAAAACACATCCCATTTGCAAGTCCCGCGATTACAGGAAACCAAAGGACTCCTGAGATACAGGAAATGACATCCCAGGAGACCTTTGCAAATCGCCTTACAACGTCATCGCCTAGGTGGTCGGGATCGGAACTGCAGGCTTGCAGTGGATTAACCATTAGCCGCCCGGCCTATAGCCATTTGGCGGCCGCAAAAATGCTTCAGCTTTCCGGGTGCACGCCATTTGGCGTGCTCCCGCACATGCGCAGTTTGCGCGGTTGCAGAGCCGCGCAGTGGCGCGATCTGTCACCGTCCGTGTACCTCGGACACGGCCGATGACAGATCTGAGTACCGGCCCCCGTTGCCGGTACCATGTGACCTGCTGTGACCAATCACAGCAGGTCACATGACAGTTGTATACAATGGATGGCTTCATTCATGCCATCCATTGTATACTAGTGCCTAGCTGTGAATGGTCACAGCAGGTCACATGCACATGTCATGTGATTAGCTGTGGCCAAATCACAGCTAAGCACAAAAAAAAAAAAAAAAAAAAACCTGAATGAATCGATTTCATTCAGGTAAATGCTTGCTTATAGCAAAGTAATTCTTTGCTATAAGCAAATTGTGTAAAAAAAAAAAAAAAAAATACTGATCACTTCCCCAAAATAGTACAATGTTACTATGGTAACATTTACTACTTTGGTCATAGTAAAATATGAAAACAAAATCTTAAAAAAAATAAAAAAAAAATGTAATAAAAAAAATAAAAAAAAAATATATATTTTTTTTTTTCATACTGTCACCAGTCAGTGTCCCTGTTCACCGCCATGCCAGTTATATGATGATGCTGTACTGCACTGGTGACAGTATGTAAAAAAAATAGTGAAAATCATTTTTTTAATTTTTTCATTTTCCGAAAAATTATGACAAAAAAAATACAACTTCAAAAAACTCGCCATTCCTCTTATGAAGTACGTCGGACTGTCTACTCTGCAAAAAGGGGTCATTTGGGGGGTATCTGTACTGTTCTGACATTCTTGGACCTCAAGAAATTAGATTGGCTGTCAGTACTTCAGGATTGATCAATTTTCAGATCTATACCATAGTTTGTGAACTCTATAACTTTCCTACAAACTAAAAAATACATCCTAATTTGGGTTATTTTCACCAAAGACATGTAGCAGAATACATCTTGGCCTAAATTTATGAAGAACTATTATTTATTTGTAAACTTTTATAACAGAAACAAAGAAAAACGTGTTTTTCTTTTTAAATTTTTGGTCTTTTTTTGTTAATTTAGCAAAAAATAAAAACCCCAGCAGTGATTAAATACCACCAAAAGAAAGCTCTAGTTGTGTGAAGAAAATGATAACATTTTAGTTTGGGTACAATGTTGTATGACCGCGCAATTGTCATTCAAAGTGTGAGAGCGCTGAAATTGAAAAATGGCCTGGGCAGGAAGGTGTAAAATTGCCCGGTATTGAAATAGTAAAAGGTATGTATAATGAAGAAAACAAATATTCAACTTGTGCTTTATTTCACAGGGACTACATAATAAGATAAAGTATTAAAAATGGGTGGAACCCCGCTTTAAGTGTGTATTCCATGAGAACCTCTAAAGTCCTTTTGTAGCCAAACCCATTTTGTTATATGTTACTACTTGGGCGTGGTGCTCCTGCAACATGTCCCAATTAGCCCCTCCCATCAGGAAGCTGCCATTGTGCTTGGCCAATCATAAGCACGTATATGCGTGGGGAATGCCTCGACCACTTTTGACCACGATTGACCAAGTATAATGACAGCTTCCTGATGGGAGATGCTTTAGCCTTACTTTGCTTTAGCAAAATTGTTAAATGTCTCCCACAGTGTATGTAGAGGACAGACTGAGGTTTTGGTAGCTCTCTAGGCAATTTTCAATATCTTCATTAGTTTCTGGTGGTTTATTGGATTTGTATTTCTGGTACACTGTGTTATACCAACATTGTAATCCTGTCCAAATTCGGGAGTGTCCTGAAAAATTCCAAGACAACACATTGTAAGTAAACTGATCTTTCCATCTCCTAGTAAACACTCACCTATTTCATTTAAATTTCATAATGAAGGTTAGAAAGTGATTACAGTGGGTTTCATTTTTACTTTAATCAGAGGGCCAAACAAAAAAACAAACAGATTCCCCAGTCGACACAAGCGAGGTGGATGGAGGAATCCTCCGCATTGTGCCATTGGATTCTGACAGCGGGACTCAGTCTCTGTCCTCTCCTCTCAGGACTGTACACGGAGCCAACTTACTCCATCCATTCTGCCCCATCCTTTCAGGAGCCTGTCATGGGGCCCCCAACTAACCTGCCCCTGGCACCTGCACCCTGCGAAGTGAAACAACAAGAAGCGCACCAACCTTGTGCATTACCTCAGTAACCAAAATTTATTTAGTAAAAGAATGGTACTCACAAACAGCGAATAAACACAGGCATGTAAGTCCTCCAAGGGACTTCAAAGGCAAGAGGCCAGCGCAAATCCCATCATGGGGGTAGGCACTCAGTACAGCTGACGCGTTTCGAAGGTCATGCCTTCTTCCTCAGAGCTTAGCTGTTTTTATTCGCTGTTTGTGAGTACCATTCTTTTACTAAATACATTTTGGTTACTGAGGTAATGCACAAGGTTGGTGCGCTTCTTGTTGTTTCACTTCACAGTTCTGTTCGGGCTTCCCCAGCCTTGGTTTGGAGCTGCACGACCTTGTATACTCCGGTGGTTGCTTTTTTGGAGTTTTGATTTCATCTACTCACCACCGGCCTGGGTCCCGGAGCGCAGGAGAAATCACATTTGGTTACCTGCACCCTGCTCCATATCCATCCGTGCCATGTGTATGATAGTGTTTGGGGCAGAGGACATGGTGGGGTGTCTGTCTGATAGATCATCGAGGAGGAGGATACTTTCTGAACCAGTAAAAGAACCCAGGGTGTAACAATGAGAGAAAGGAGGGAGAGCTATGTGTGACTGGAGAGCTGAGAACTGAAATGTGAGAGCCTGAGGGGAGACCTGTGTCTGTGTGTTTGTGTGGAGGTGCTCTGTATTCTCTTTATGTAGTAGGGGGGCCAGGGGCGGACTGACAACTCATGGGGCCAACGGGCAATAGGAGATCATGGGGCAATCTGTGTCCCTGCCCACACTCAAGCCACACTCACACAAAGCCCCACCTACATATTGTAGTGACCGCATTACATGTGTTTGTCACAGAATTTCTCTACACTATGTTCAAAATAAATGTTTATTATAGAAATTAAAGAAAGTTTTACCAAAGACATGTAGCAGAATACATTTTGGCCCAAAATTTATGAAGACATTTTATTTTTTTAATTTTTTATTGGATATATTTTATAGCAGAAAGTAGAAATATATATTTTTTTCAAAAGTTTCAGTAAACAGTTAATAGAGTCCACCTGTGTGTAATTTAATCTCAGTATAAGTACAGCTGTTCTGTGAAGCCCTCAGAGTTTTTTTTTAGAGAATATTAGTGAACAAACAGTATCATGAAGGACAAGGAACACACCAGATAGGTCAGGGATAAAATTGTGGAGAACTTGAAAGCAGGGTTAGGTTATAAAAAAAAAAATCCCAAGCTTTGAACATCTCATGGAGCACTGTTCAATCCATCATCCGAAAATGAAAAGAGTAAGGCACAACTGCAAACCTACCAAGACATGGCCATCCACCTAAACTTACAGGAGAGCATTCATCAGAGAAGCAGCCAAGAGGCCCATGGTAACTCTGGAGGAGCTGCAGAGATCCACAGCTCAGGTGGGAGAATCTGTCCACAGGACAACTATTAGTCGTGCATTCTACATGTATGGCTGTTATGGAAGAGTGGCAAGAAGAAAGCCATTGTTGAAAGAAAGCCATAAGAAGTCCCATTTGCAGTTTGCGAGAAGCCATATGGGGGGCACAGCAAACATGTGGAAGAAGGTGCTCTGGTCAGATAGGGCAGAATGGAACCTTTTGGCCTAAAATCAAAATGCTATGTGTGGTGGAAAACTAACAATGCACATCACCCTGAACACACCATCCCCACTGTGAAACATGGTGGTGGCAGCATCATGTTCAGCAGGGACAGGGAAGCTGGTCAGAGTTGATGGGAAGATGGATGGAGCCAAATACAGGGCAACCTTAAAAGATAACCTGTTAGAGTTTGCAAAAGACTTGAGACTGGGACGGAGGTTCACCTTCCAGAAGGACAATGACCCCAAACATACAGCCAGAGCTACAATGGAATGGTTTAGATCAAAGCATATTCATGTGTTAGAATGGCCCAGTCAAAGTCCAGACCTAAATCCAATGGAGAATCTGTGGCAAGACTTGAAAACTGCTGTTCCATCCAATCTGACAGAGCTTGAGCTATTCTGCAAAGAAGAATGGGCAGAAATGACCCTCTCTAGATGTGCAAAGCTAGAAGAAACATCCCAAAAAGACTTGCAGCTGAAAGGTGGTCCTACAACGTATTGACTCAGGGGGGGTTGAATACAAATGCCGCCATGCTTTTCACAGATTTATTTGTAAAAAATTTTAAAAACCATTTATCATTTTCCTTTCACTTCGCAATTATGTGCCACTTTGTGTTGGTCTGTCACATAAAATCACAATAAAATACATTTACGTTTTTGGTTGTAACATGACAAACATAACATAACAAAATGGGGAAAATTTCAAGATGTATGAATGCTTTTTCAAGGCACTGTATATAACACTGATGTCTGTACACTGACTGCTATTCCCTATATATAACACTGATGTCTGTACACTGACTGCTATTCCCTATATAAAACACTGATGTCTGTACACTGACTGCTATTCCCTATATATAACACTGATATCTGTACACTGATTGCTATTCCCTATATATAACACTGAGTGTACAGATGTCAGTGATATACAGTTGTGTTCAAAATAATAGCAGTCAGACCTCACTAACCTGATCAATCACTCTTTTTGGTAGAAATGATATTTCTACATGGCAAATAATTTACTAGCAGGTGTAGTAGAGTAACAGAAATCCAACAGACCCAACAGTCATGACATGCATGCTGCTGATTCTGTGTAATTGAATCACTAATTGAAAGGGGCATGTTCAAAATAATAGCAGTGTGGAGTTCTATTAGTCAGGTCATTCATTCTTTGAAAAACAGGTGGCAATTATTGCCCTTATTTAAGGAAGGAAGGCAGTAAATGTTGTACATGTTGGTTACAGTGCATTTTTCTCTGAAATTCTGAGGAAAATGGGTCATTCCAGACATTGTTCAGAAGAACAGCGTACCTTGATTAAAAAGTTGATTGGAGAGGGGAAAACATATAAAGAAGTGCAGAAAATGATAGGCTGCTCAGCTAAAATGATCGCAAATGCTTTAAAATGGCAACCGAAACCTGAAAGACGTGGAAGAAAGTGAAAAACTACCATTTGAATGGATAGAAGAATAGCCAAAATGGCAAGGTCTCAGCCAACAATCAGCTCCAGGAAGATCAAAGAAGGTGTAAAGTTCCCTGTGAGTACTGTTACAATTAGAAGACGCCTATGTGAAGCTAAGCTATCTGCAAGAAGCCCCCGCAAAGTCCCACTGTTGAAAAAAAGACGTGCTGAAGAGGTTACAATTTGCCAAAGAGCACTTTTTCTGGCCTAAAGAGAAATGGCGCAACATTTTGTGGACTGATGAAAGTAAGATTGTTCTTTTTGGGTCTAGTGGCCGGAGACAGTTTGTCAGACGACCCCCAAACACTGAATTCAAGATACAGTACACTGTGAAGACAGTGAAGCATGGTGGTGCAAGCATCATGATATGGGGATGTTTCTCATACTACGGTGTTGGGCCTATTTATCACATACCAGGGATCATGGATCAGTTTGAATACATCAGAATACTTGAAGAGGTCATGCTGCCTTATGCTGAAGAGGAAATGCCCTTGAAATGGGTGTTCCATCAAGACAACGACCCCAAAGACACCAGTAAACATGCAACATCTTAGTTCCAGACCAACAAGATTGACGTTATGGAGTGGCCAGCCCAATCCTCGGATCTTAATCCGATAGAATACTTGTGGGGTGACATCAAAAATGCAGTTTCTGAGGCAAAACCAAGAAATAGAGAAGAACTGTGGAATGTAGTCCAATCATCCTGGGCTGGAATACCTGATCACAGGGGCCAGAAGTTGGGTGACTCCATGCAACACAGATGTACAGCAGTTCTCAGAAACAGTGCTTATACAACTAAATATTCATTAAGTGATTCAAAGGAAAGCAAAATCTTCAAACATTTTTCAGTTTACATAGTGAATGTTTGAGTTTGTAAAGAAGAATACAAACACTGCTATTTTTTTGAACAGTCTAATATTCACTTTTCTTCCATTTTTTTAGAGGAACAACACAAATTTGATATATTTTTCTTCATGTTTTGATTTGGAATAGAATGTGTAGTGTTCCAAATGCATTTGTGTGTATGGAAATAAAAGCTATTAGAAGGATTTTGAGCTTTATTCACTTTTTTCAACACACTATTATTTTGAACACAACTGTATATAGGGATCTGGACACCCAGGTGACACCATTAGTGGCATAGGGGTACATCAGTTTCTCACTGTGCAGGATTTGTGATGATGAGGATGAATTCAACAAAGAAGCAGCATGAATGTGTTATTTTTTTCTGTCAGTGTGAGTACCCTGAAAAATCATTGAAAAGAGCAGGAAGATATGAAATCTCTGTTATAAGACAGGAATTGATACATGTTCTTCACAACATGCAGCATAGAGTTTAAAAAGAATAAAACATTGTGGAACGATACCTACCAGTATTGTATGAGGAGGATACATATGCCCAAATTTTATCTGGGGGGGTTAAAACTGTCTCTCAGTGAGCCCTTTCTGTAGGGATATTTCTCTCCCTCAGCTACTTTCCTTTAAGGGCAGGACTCCAATTAAAAGGTAATTAAAGATATGGTGGGGACAGGTTCCTTTGTTGTCCCCATATTGTTAGACACAAAGAGATTGAGTCTACTGTAAATGGCAAAAAATGGAAAAGAAAAATCGTTATTAATTTCAACACTCAGTGCGTTGTCTGATAACATGCAAGGTTTGCTCAGTACCATACAGGGGCGGACTGACAACTCATGGGGCCCTGGGCAATAGGGGATCATGGGGCCCCTGTGTCCTTGCCCAAACTCAAAAAAGCCTATAAAAAAGGTACCAGGGGCATCTCATGGGGCCCCCTACTGACCCCGGGCCCTTGGGCAGTGCCCGAGTTTCCAAATGGTCATATGTGGGTGGACTAGTAGAAGACTGTGGGATTGTCTCCATAATCACATCTATAACAATGAAAAAAAATCTCTCCACAAATGTGGCTAAACATTTTATGGGCGTGCATGGGGGTGACCCCACAGTCTTATAAATACAGGGCATAGAAAGAATGGGAGGTGACATCTTCAGACTTCTCTGTAAGTGGGAAGTCTTCTGGATATTGCACTTACAGACAAGGATTCCAGGAGGCCTGGACTATGAATGGGATTTACCCACTGTTATGAATAGGCCACTCTGTCCGAGATTTAACAAGTAGGTGCTGGAATATAGATTTTAGTAGAAGAAAAAAAATCGAAAGTCATGCACAACCTGATATTTTCAGATATGTTTTTATTTATTAGTTTGTTTTTTTTTCCTTGCAACTGTCACAGGGTATCTTTCATGCACACAAGACGTTTAAAAAAACTCTCCTAGAAGCTGTCCTCATGGCAGCAGCGTTTTTGCATAATAAAAGCCTGATGCTTGTAAAAGTATCTAACGCTTTTACAAGCGTTTAGGCACTTCTAAAATCGCATTTTATTGGCCAGAATGATCATTTATTCTGGCCATTGAAATGAATTAACACTCAAGCACTAGACATGCCTAGCATTTAGATGTGTTTAGCTGCGACAAGCATTTTTTTTCAGCCAAAACACTGCTGCTTCTGGACACACTGGCCCTGGATTTTTTTTTTCTGCTAGTAAACGCTACTGCAACTAAAAGCTTCTAAAAGTCTATGTGTGCATGGACACATAGGACTACATAGAGGGCCATTTGGAAGCACTAAAGCACCCCTAAAAGTGGCTGCAAAAACACCCTGTGTGCATGAGGCCTTAATGTGATGCTTTAGAAGGGGAAACATATTAAGTTGTTGATGGCATGTTTTGTTTTTATTTTACCAGTCTCTCATTCCCCCCACACTGAGTGGTTGCTTCTGTGTGACCCTATGTAGTCTCTTACAGCACCGCTCCAAGCGCCCATTCAGCCCCATCCAGTAACCCACTACTCAAGGGTCCTGGCCGGATGTACAAAGTATGACTCAGAGGTGCCGCATCCTGAATCAGTGGATGGAAAATGTTCTCTGCCTAGGCTCTTCCCAGGCCATCTCCTCTGACACATTTGCTCCGCCCACATGCCTCTATGACTAAACCTCGTGGGTGGGGTGGAATTGTCCAGCACACACAAATTTGGTGGGGAAACGCAAACTTGTTGAGAATGATATATAAACAACTGAAAATGCCACACATGAACCAGTGTTGCATGTCACAAATGCTATAAGTTCCCAAGAATGCATATAAAATAGTGGCAATAGAAAAAAGTTAGTTATAATGCTCCAATTCTGTGCCCCAGATTTGGGCTACACTGACTTGTTGAAATGTACCAGCAAAGGGGGGCTGCTTCGGGGTCCCTGAAGGCTGAATCATCTCAAAGGAATATCCTTCGAACAGCCTCTGGCTCTGAGGAAGAAGGGTATTCCTCCGAAACGCGTCAGCCGTTAGGGACCCCGAAGCAGCCCTCCTTTGCTGGTACATTCCTCTGTGCTTTGGAAACTATCCAAATTTGGCCACTAATGTGTGGCTTGAAGAGTGTATTTTAGTTCTGTGTTTGTGAGCACTTTGTGAGCAGTTTTCTGCTGGTATTTTTTATTAAAATCTCTTGGATAATGCACTACGTTGGTGCGCCCTCTTTTTTTTCTGTTGTTTCCACTCGCTCACCTCTATCTGTCTCCTCATAATGAACCCTTTGCTGCATGACCACACCTCCCAATACTGCCTGTCCACACCTTGTTCACATCTTACCCACATCTCTTCATAAACCCTCTGCTGCCTGACCACACCACATCCACATCTTCCCAACACTTCTCCATGAGCCCCTGCTGCCTGACCACAACTTGTTCAATTCTGTCCTATATTATTGACCATAAGGGCATTCTTCCTGTGTTTTCATTTTTGCCCTCCATTCCTCTTCCATAATCTCAATCAATGTTCTTCTGCTTGCCCACACCTCTTTCTCTCTCTTCGGCACCTCCTTATTTGCCTTTTCCTGCCTTCCCTAACTTTTGTCACCCCTCTTAATGAACCCTCTTGCTACCTGCTCACACCTTACTTGCCTCTCTTTGTCTCTTCTCCATGAGCCCTCTGCTTCCTGTCCACATCTCACTTACCTGTGTCCTGCACCTTTCCATGAACCTTCTGCTCCCTCACCACACCTTGCTCACCTTTCCATGAACCTTCTGCTCCCTCACCACACCTTGCTCACCTTTCCATGAACCTTCTGCTCCCTCACCACATCTTGCTCACCTTTCCATGAACCTTCTGCTCCCTCACCACATCTTGCTCACCTTTCCATGAACCTTCTGCTCCCTCACCACATCTTGCTCACCTTTCCATGAACCTTCTGCTCCCTCACCACATCTTGCTCACCTTTCCATGAACCTTCTGCTCCCTCACCACACCTTGCTCACCTTTCCCTGATACCTCTCCATGACACCTGTGCTGGATGTCCACAACTAAAGTACCTCGACCAACACCACATCATGAACCATGGATAGGGGATTGGCATTGTCAGCCTGCAATGGGAAGTGCTGTTACTGACAGGCTCTTCAGGTAAGAAACTTTGTAACAGATTGAAAAAAATGCTTTAGTGACTTCAGTGGGGCATCTCATCTGTATGCCTTGTCTTGGTTGCCGGGGCTCTGTTTGCATTGATATGTTTTTTATTGTTTAATGATGAAGACTTTTCTATATCTAGGGTAAACCAAGAGCTTCTATCAGAAATTTGAATGGAAATGCTCAGTTCCTCCTTTGTTTAGCCTTTCCCTACAGATTCAAGGCAATGCTTGGAACCTGAAGCTCAGACTTTGTTGTAGGTTTATTGTCTTTCTTCGACTTCACTTATCTTCAGTTTATGATCAAAGTGACTACGTTTTTGTCTGAACCAATGTTTATTCTATCAGCTCTCTCTACACACTATACTGAGCATGTCTGCCTTCTGCTTTATTGCTTATACACTTTTAGTTTTTATAGCTTATATGTTTTACAGTCTTGGAAATCTTCTTTCCATTCTCCAGTCCCCTCTACAGTCTCCGGTTCAGCCAGTAGGTACAAATCTTTCCACTGAAACCAGCACAGGTACATCTCCCTCAATGGAAATCAGACCCCTTACTGATCCAGAATATCGCAAGCTTATCCAGCAGCAGTTGGTGATAATGCTACATGCACACAAATGTCAACGACGGCAGCAAGTCAATGGTGAGATGTACGTATGCACCCTTCCCCACTGTCGTACCATAAAGAATGTTCTGAATCACATGACAATCTGTACAGTTGGGAGAACTTGTCAGGGTAAGCTGTTATCACATGTACTGAGCTGTTAAGACCCTTTCACACTTGAGCGTTTTTCAGGTTGAACCTCCATACTCAAAAACACTCAACAAGTAAAATCCCATTATTTCCAATTGTACCTGTTCACACTTGAGCATTCTGTTGCCTGTAATAAAACGCCTTTCACTGAAAAATGTACTTGCACTAATTTTCAGGCAGATCTGAGCATTTTGTCTCCATAGATTTGAATGGAAAATGCCTGAATAGTGGGAATGAGCATTTTGTTTTAGGCATTTTAGGCTCAAACAGCAGTTATTTCTATTGGCCTCAGCAAAAACGTCAAAATGAAAAACACCTGAAAAAAATGCCTATAATATTTGCAAATCTGCTAAAACAAAAAAGGTTAAAATTGCCTGAAAAAATCAAAGCTTGAAAAAACGCCTGAAAAACTCTCCTCCTTGTTCACTGCTTTGAATGTGCTAGGTTTCCAACCTGTGACTTCCTACTTTGGATGTTTTTTTCAATCAAGCTGTCAAATCATTGTAGTTTCTGAATTTATTACCATGGTGCCTGCAAAATGTGAACTTAAAAGAAACAAAATTTGCAGATGTGAATATAATTCCAGAATAATTATAGGATCATTCCAATTCTTAGGGGTCAGAAGCCAACAATTACTACATTTTCACTGTCTTTACTTTATAATTCTCGGTCCCATAAAATAACTGCTGGTAGCCAGATTTTTCTTTTTGACTCTTCAATTCTACATTAAATGGACCAACCTGCTTCTGATTTGGTTTTATTTTTTGGGCCAAAACAACTTTACATTTTAAGTAGGCTAAAACTGAATTTTTTAGGAACATTTTACTTCATAATAGAGCTTTGTCTAGAGAATTGTATGCTTGCTTTAATATTCCCCTCCCCAACAGCATATACTCACCTTTTCTTAACTATCCCCTTCGCTCCGTTCAATCACTGGTACACTTCTAAATATGGGTTCTAAATACAAGAAGCATGTTGAATACTGGTGCCCTTTGCGTACTTTGCTTCTGTGCATGACCGGTCACTGCTACTCTCTCCCTGTGCAGAGTGGCTGTTCTAGTATCTGCTCCCTGCAGTTTCTTTGCAGGCAGCCTGTAGTGGGTGGACCAGATTAAATAAAATAAAGGATTTTATATGTATGTTAACTTATGTTTTACCGATTATTAACCCTTTTCAACCCTTAGTTCCCCACTGCTCTTCCTCTAGACAGATAATCTCCCATTGGAAGAACTGCATAAGGCATGACTGTGCTGTGTGCCTACCTTTAAAGACCTGCAGTAACAACAGGTCCCGGCTGTGTAAGTGTATTTTCTGTCCTTAGACTCTTTGGTGACCTAGAACAATGTTACTAAAAAGGTTTGTCATTGTGAGCCATGTCTGCCCTTACTGATGATAGAATATTTTGTGTATAATTTATTGTGGAGCAAATGCAATTCTAAGCTTTAACGTGACTCCATTGCTATAATAACCCAAAGCACACTCTAAAAAAAGATGCTGATTACTTGCCTGTTGAGGAGGCAATGAGTCCGGGTGGTTTTATTCCAGAGCTATTAGTGATTCTATTATCTGACACTTCCATGTGTGTCACATATACATTGCATTCTGTGGTTCCATCTGCTGGACACTATGGCCCTGATTTACTATTGGGCTTGGGCGCATATTCGTGGGCGAACGTCTAATTTTTATGAGCGACCGTCTACTTTTACCCCGCAACGAGATTTACTATTGAGCAGCGTCCATAAGCAGATTCCCAATCGAATTTACTAACAAGGCACACGCACGGAATCAGACTCACAAAGCAGACTTGCTAAGAAGCACGTCTAACACCATGAAAAATCACTGCAGAGACATGTTCACTTAGAAATTTGCTTTGCCAAATATCAGGACTTCACTTTAAACAATATCTGCTATTTCCCAAAAAATTAAGAATGTGTTAAAAATCGTTTTTTTAAAGGAAATCGACACAGTGAAAATCTAGACGCCCGTGCAGTGTCTTTGGCCGATATAAGTGCGCATGTGCAGAACACATGTTAGACGTCCTCTGCAGGCGCTTGCTTTTTAGCCACTGCCCAATAGTAAATCTCTGTGTGGATTCCTCTGACAGCCGACACTCGGGCGCGTCTTCCGTGTTTAATAAACAGCACTAGGCATATCTTTATGTATTCTAATTTGATTTCCGTAGTTTTAGTGATTCTATTTTTGTTTCTTATCCTTTATAATTATTTCTGTAATGATTTTACTTATTTCAAAGGTCTAGATAATATTTATTTTGACAGCTGAATGTAAAAATAAAGGTCCGCAATAAACCAAAAAAAAAAAAACAGCGTGGGTCCCCCCTCTCATCCATACCAAGCCCTTCAGGTCTGGTATGGATATTAAGGGGGAACTCCACGCTGAAATTTAAAAAAAAAAACAGCGTGGGTCCCCCTCAATATCCATACCAGACCCTTATCCGAGCATGCAGCCCGGCAGGTCAGGAGCGAGCGCCCCCCCCTCCTGAACCATACCAGGCCACATGCCCTCAACATGGAGGGGTGCTTTGGGGCAGGGGGGGCCCCCCCAAAGCACCTTTTCCCCATGTCGATGAGGATAAGGGCCTCTTCCCCACAACCCTGGCCTGTGGTTGTGGGGGTCTGCGGGCGGGGGGCTTATCAGAATCTGGAAACCCCCTTTAACAAGGGGGCCCCCAGATCCCGGCGCCCCCCCCCTACGTGAATGAGTCTGCAGTACATGGTCCCGCGACTCATTCACAAAAAGACAAAGTGTGGTGTAAAAAAAACACAGTACAGGGTCTTTGACAAGTCCTTTATTAAAACAATGTCCCCCAAAGTAGATCCAGCGTCAATCACGGCGGGATGGGATGGGTCCTCCAGCATGACAATGACCCAAAAATTCCGCCAAGGCAACAAAGGAGTGGCTCAAGAAGAAGCACGTTAAGCTCATGGAGTTGCCTAGCCAGTCTCCAGACCTTAATCCTACAGAAAATTTGGGATCTGTAAAAAAGAGTAGACCAAAATCCCTCCTGAGATGTGTGCAAACCTGGAAACCAACTACAGGAAACGTCTTACTTCTGAGCTTGCCAACAAGGGTTTCTCCACTAAGTACAAAATTATGTTTTGCTTGGGGATCAAATACTTATTTTACAAATTCTGCAGAGTATCAAAGAATTTTTTTCCCCACTGTAATTTTATGAAGATCATACTGAATTAGGTACTGTTCTCTTAAAACCATTTCATCTTGAGATCTTGCATGCTATTCGGCTGAATAACTCAATATTTACATATGTTTTTCTCATTAAGTTATTTCAATTAAATCTTAGCACCTGAGTTCCCTGCTCCACCCACTTGCAAGGGCCATTACAAGGGCTATCACTTGCCATAAGGTACCATTGTGTATACAGAACTTGTATCATTTAGTTAGTAAGCAAGTATGATGAGTAAGACTTCACAGAATTTGTAAGCAGACCTGGGAGCCTCCTAATAGCTATTCCTTGCAATAAACACACAAATAATAGGAGGTTGTGATACATATCAGGATATGTTTTGTAAGAAGTCACTGCTGCAGCATAGATTTTGATTTTCATTTCAAGAATACATATGTACAGATTATACCTAAGGTTCACCATAAAAATCCTCATCTTGCCCCTGCAGTGAAGGGTACATGAAATGCTCAGTTCAGGACCAGGCTATTTAGGGTTACCCTAGGAGGCACTTATGAGTGAATCCAACTTTGGAAGCACTCCTTGCCATATGGATATTTTTCAGATTTCTAGGTTTATAGGTTGGGTAGCAGAACACTTAGCCTGGGTTCACATATATGCGGTGTGGTATATCGCATGTGATTCACACAGGATCCGCACCACATTCCTGTGCAAATCACATGTTACTTGTGTGCGTTGCGGTTGGAGCCATACATTTTGTATGGCTCTAATTGTAACGCATCCGCACCAAAAATGTACAGGATCCTTTTTTGGGTCCACACTAGAATCGGATAGCATGGGTATTCACACCTATGTGATCCAATTCTGCACATTGCACCATGGTTTGCAGACCGCTTTTCGGGGTGTTGTTAACTTAACATACACACCCGCAGTGGTTCGCATGAACGGGGTGCGATTCTGAAGCGGTGCGGAATTCGCACAGAAAACGCTACAAATTCTGCACCGCATCAGTGTGAACCCGGGCTTAAATGAAGGGTCCCAGCATGTTGAAGGATGAACGCATGGTTTCCCAGGGAGATAGTTGCACATCTATGACCACACTATGGGGGTTATTTACTAAAACTGGAGGGTGCAAAATTGGGTGCAGCTCTGCATAAAAACAGCTTCCAGGTTTTATTGACAAAGCTTAATTGAACAAGCTGAAGTAAGAAGCTGATTGGCTACCATGCCCAGCTGCACCAGATTCTAAGTGGATTAGGTTTAGTAAATCCCCCCCATGTCTACCTGCAGTACCAGTCTACTGTCATACCTGGTTTATGGTAGTCCAGAGATACACATTAGCCCTTTAGTCTTCCTCGTATAACAAACGTTAAGATTTGTCACTGCCTCTCTACCAGAAGTTTGCAGGAGGGAGGAGTTCCATTGTGATGTCAAGAGAACCGAAAAAAATGTATACACCACAAGAAAAGAGACTTGGAACTCAACATAAAAAGAGATGGGAAACAATCGCGAGCTAGACTGTATATGTCAAAAAGGGAAGTTTGTTTGAAAAAGGACAGCAAGGAACCTTGAAGATTAACACTTTCTGTCACTGTCAGTGTGGACTTCAGCAGAAGAGTTCTCAGGATCAGAAAGGTGAGTTTGTTATGTAGGACTACCCCCTTAGGAGTTGCTAGAGATTTGGGTCCCCCTATAGTCCTGCACAGCCAGGCAACACGCATTTCCTTCCAGACTTGCATTCCAGAGACAGTAAACAGTCCTTGAGCTTGTTTTTTTTTTTATATTATTAAGGAGTAAATAACTTAGATGGGGATGAGGGGTACATGGGATGCCCGAGGAACTGTAAAACTGAAGACAACTCCCTGGAACTATGTACCAGTAGTCAGTAGTAGTTAGATATCATGGGGCCCTGTACAGCCTACCTGACAGGCCCACCCCCCCACCCCCCCCCCGCCAGAAAAAAAATCAAAATTATATTTACGGTAAAAATACACTGAAAACGTTATTAATATACACAAGCCCAAAAAAATTCTAAAATCTAAATGATAAAACTGTACTGAGTTAATAAATAAAGCTGTGTGTGTAATTGAGGTCTTGGGGCTCATTCTCATGGGTGCTGTGGCCTGTAGAGTGTGAATCAGTGGTTTGTTTATGTGGCTGGAGCCACTTGGAGCCGGTTGCAGGCTATTCCTCCAGCTCCCCCTAGCTACCTAGGAGGGTACTACAGTTATATCTTCTTTTACAGGTATGCCTTTTTTTAAAACATTTTGTAAAGAGACAGGGTAATTTTAAAGAAAAGAGAGAGACTTCTGAAACACATTGTACCACAGTCATCTATTTTACCAAATGGTGAACTAGAAGGCTGAAACAATTCTGATTTTACGAGTGTTTTAGACTTGAATCAGCGCCCTACATTTTTCATGGTAACTGCATGCATGCTACATAACATGTAAACCTAAAGTGCTTCTAAGCGCAAAAGTTGGACGTCTATGGACGTACTTAACTTTCATCCACTATACCAGGATGATGCCTGCAGCTACAGGCATCCTCTTGGTATCTTTCTTTTCAGCCAGTGATTCCCTCTTTTGTAAAAGCCATCCTAGTAGCTGATTATCCACTTGATTGCTTTTACGGGCAGTAGGAGGGGACCCCCCCCCCTGGTGCCCACTGGTGCTTCTCTGGACTCTCCCATGTGTTTTATGGAGCCCAGTATCTGATCCGGCATTGCCATTGGGCTGCCATAGAGCTGTCTCTATGATCCTGGGAGACGGAAAGTGACATCATTTTTTAAAATCATGCTTTCCAGGGCAAAGGAGATATCTGGGGTCTTATTGACCCCAAATGACCCCAGTAACAATGTAAAAATAAAAATAAAGAATGCAGAAACAAACACAAACGTAGGTTGCGCCTGCATATGTAAACAGTGTTCGTACCACACAGGTGAGGTATTGCTGCAAACTTTACAGCGAGAGCAATAATTCTAGCACAGTAACATTTTTAAAGTGTCGCCTATGGAGATTTTTAAGTACTGTAGTTTGGCGCCATTTCATAAGTATTCACAATTTTAGATGTTAGGTATCTATTTACTCGGTGTAATATCATCTTTTATATTTTACCAAAAAATAGGTTATATATTGTTTTTTTTGCATTAAAATTCATTAAAGTATATTTTAAAAAAAAAGAGTATGAAAAATCACTGCGTAAATACAGTGTGACATAGAAAAATGTAACATCCACTGTTTTATTTTCTAGGGTCTCTGTTTAAAAAATAATATATAATATTTGGGGGTTCTGAGCAATTTTCTAACAAAAAAAATTATGGTTTTTACATGTAGGAGTGAAATGTCAGAATTTGCCTGGTAGGCAAGTGGTTAACACAGGGGACATCTTTGTTTAGTCATCATCCAGGGTTACCATATACTTCCTGGTTTGAGATGCTTTCTCAAAAATGACACAATCATATAAATCCTGGTGACCTGCAGCCTCTCACCTACAAAGTTACAATGTTGCATTTTGATCACTAGGGGAGAGGAGACTGGGGAAAAGCTTCCTCTTGCCTGCAGCAGACTGATCACATGTCATCAAGCAGAACTATAGGTAAAACTTTTTTTCCATTTTTTGATAGAGTAAGGGAGGGTTATAACCCCTGTCAGATGTCTTTTTGCAGTCTGTGTCCCATTGCAGAGATTTCCATTCACTTCCTGTCCCATAGCCAAACAGGAAGTGAGAGGAAATCCCTTCAGATTAAGGGAATTCCTTGGGGACTTCCAGGTCACCAGAACTAGTGGGAGAGGAGACTGGGGAAAAGCTTCCTCTTGCCTGCAGCAGACTGATCACATGTCATCAAGCAGAACTATAGGTAAAACTTTTTTTCCATTTTTTGATAGAGTAAGGGAGGGTTATAACCCCTGTCAGATGTCTTTTTGCAGTCTGTGTCCCATTGCAGAGATTTCCATTCACTTCCTGTCCCATAGCCAAACAGGAAGTGAGAGGAAATCCCTTCAGATTAAGGGAATTCCTTGGGGACTTCCAGGTCACCAGAACTAGTGTCACCATTGGAAAATTTCCCCATTACTTTTCTGGGGACAGCCCAAAATTTGTGACCCTGCATTCACTATATCTGGTCTCCCACAGTACACACAACATGGAAATGCGATGATTTTACTAAATATAAATTAATAAATACCTTTTTTCATCAGCAGTATATAACAGTATTGTGACTTCTATCTGTGTCCAGCTGAGCACTGTTTAAAGCTTGTAGGAGGAATTTTCATTCTCCTCTGACTGTCCAATGAGGCTGCATAACCTCTGACCTTGTGTCTGGACAGCGCTGATTGGCCCTATGCTGATCACATCACCTTACCAAAGAAGAGTAAAACTCTCTAGCAATACACACTAAACTGAGCATGTGCAGAGTGACTCCTAGAGCTCTGTACTATTAGTAGATAGATTGGGGACAGTAGAAGAAGGGAGGATCAGAGAAGACAGGATCAAACAGTCATTTTACACAATGCGCAGGATTAACCCTTTAGGTTTCACAGTGAGTATAACAAGCATGTTTTACTGCATATATTACTGCATATACAGACTGATTTTACTGTTGTGAATTTAGTAACACTTTAATTTCTCTTTAGGTAATTCAAATATATTTATCATTTTCTGAAGATAAATTTGACAATTACTTTTAAATATACCATTTGTATTTTGTGGTTTGAAAGAGAAAGAAACAGGTAGAGTAAGGCTTAGAAAAAACAAAGAAAATAAAGATGATAGTACAATACCCCTATTTAATATGCATGGATACAGGAAAGTATTTGAAAATAAACCACTAAGTCTAACTGCTACGAATGTCCTAGTTTCTCTCGAAGTTTAAACCATATTAGAGTTCTATTTTTGTATATTAAGTAAATAAATTTGAGGAATTAGTTGGATTCCTTAAAGCACCGAAACTTCATTTCAATGTACTATATGAGTTTCCTCATTTGCTTTCAGAATATTTCCCTCTGGTCTAATGTATTCTGCTTCTTTTAACCAGAAGAACGATGAAGGTCTCACAATAGTTATGTTAGAAGCTTTCCTTAACCTAATATCTAATATCTTCTTATTAACAGTACTAACATGTATGAATGAGTTGGATCTTAATAGAATAATTGAGTTATTATATTTATATTTGTTCTAGATTGGGAAAAGTAAGTAATTAGACTTCATAGTCTGTGAATATACATATTAACATATATCTTGGGTTTTCTTTACATTCAAGCCACACATGTGGTAGCAATTGGTCTATCCATCCTCCCCCATCTATGTAGGGGATTATGTTTCACTAACTAGAGAATTGTAAAAATATATTTCATACATGCTAGGTTTGTACTGTAATATTTCTTGATTGCGATATTTATATATGAGATAACTCTTGTTAAGATTATTTTTAGGAGAATATATATATATATGTGTGTGTGTGTGTAAATCATCTAATTTACTCTGATTGATGGAATGTCTAGGCCTTCTTAGGTTACACTCAGACTTTAGGAGAAGTAGACTGGAGGTTTGTTATATATACACATCTGTTTCCAATTATCTTGGTGGGACTACAAGGAGAAGATCAGCCCATTTTTAGGAGATGGTGGGGGCTGGATTGCTCTTTTAAGAGCAGAACAAAGACTTTTTAAGGTCACACTCTATATAGAAGCCTTGATGCGACACACATACACACACATATACATATATACAATCTTATTATCAAGAACTTAACTATATTTTTTGGACATTATTTAAACATTCTGTATGCCAATATTTTATTTCTAATTTTATGCAACATTATTATTAAATCATCTTTTTGAGTTTATGCAAGAAGTGGAAGGACTTTCTATCTGAACATTTCTCATCAATACAAGTTAATAAAATATCGAGACAATACGATATTTTACAGTGGCAAGCCTCCAGTTCGATTTGTTTCCGATGATCGATTATTTTTGACTTTTTTGTCTTTCACCTTGCTGAGAGGGACGATGTTTGTAAGTCAACAAAATATGAAGTCAAGCTTTCAGGAGAAGTAAAAGTCTGCAACAGATGAATCGTCGGCATAATCGAGAACCTAAAAGCAGGATTGGTGAGAATTTTGCGCAATTGCAAAAAAACCGCTGTTCCTTGGTGATGTCATTTCCCACCAAGAGAGAAAAGACGCGTTATGTAAAGAAAGACCTTCTTAATCGGTAAGTAATGGATTTTATTGATGAATTATCTAGAGAGAGTAAGTTAGAATTCAAGAATCTGTCTACATTTGTTAAAGATGATGAACTTTGGCGGTACATGTATAATGAATGCTTACAGGCTAATATTAAGATAGAAAAATCTAAGTTTTCCTTTAAGAAACTGAGCAAACAAGTTAGAAATGTAATGAAGTTAGTTAATGATTTTAACGCCATGATTTTTGATGTTCCTAAGACTGCTGCTTGTGTAATGAAGCAAGATCAGAGCAGTGTATGTGCTAATTGCCAGATTTTGACTGAGCAAATAGATGATCTGCAAAGTGCAATTCAAACAAAAGACATTCAGTTATCTGACCTGCAGAATGATGTAAAAAGAATTTGTGTGAATACTAAGGCAGAGAAACAAAAATCTTTTGTACCAGAGATCCAGTCTATAGAAGGAGACCCTATAGATCAGGAAGAAATGTTTAAGAGAAAATTAAGGGATAAAGCTGCAGAACTTAATCTTAAAATCCTTGATCAGCTCATGAAAATTTTGAAGGATATGCCAGCCTATGATAAGGAAGCCGATGCTTTCCATAACATGGAGGTTTATGAAAATTTTTGTAATAATTTTTGTTTAAATCAGGAGCAAAGAAATTTTCTATTCTGTTTATGGCTCCCCAGCGTTATGGCACGTAGATTAATCAAAACGCCATATATTGAGGATGATGAGGAAATGCATAGCAATGCATCAGACCGACTGCGTCAATTATTGATATTTACTACTGGAGAGGAAACTCCTTCTTTGGAAATCTTAGACTCCTTCAGAGCTACGATTAATGATGATCCTTTTGATTTTAAAAATAGATTTTCGAAAGTATACAAAATGATATTTAATTTAGACAATGAGACTCCTTCTATGGTAAATGCTTTTGTTAAAAAATTCAAGTATCTTGATCCAGCATATTTTATTATTGCTACTGGAAAAAATGATTTAGATCAAGCAGCCAAAGTTATAGATACATTTAGAAGACTTAAATTAAACAATCAGAAGAAGGAAAGTTTAATTGTTCAAAATGGAGAACAGAGAGAGACCATGTGCTTAGCCACACCCAATTATGATGATGAACACGTCACAGGCAGGACGAGAGTCTCAGAGCAGACAGGAAATACTATTTGTTTCTATTGTAAATGATTTGGTCATTTGAAAAGAGATTGTATTCATTATAAATTAGATTTACAAAGAAAAACATTGGAATTAGAAGACCAAAATATAATTTCTGAACAATCTGCTCCTCCATGTTCCAACAATAGTCTGTCTGAGTTGCCTTATGCCTCAGAAGTTAAAAAGATCAGTTCACTGAGAGTTAACAACAGCTTAAACAATATGGTAAACAGTGCTGTTGTCATTAATAGGAATGGTTTATTGCCATTGCCGAAATTTAAATCAGGATCAAATCGAGATTCTTCTTCCTTACCGTTGGAATATGTTGCTCCAAATTTATTGGATGAAAGTGGAAGGCCCAAATCAATATTCATTGATTCTTCCATGTACTGTAATGTTGGAAGTATTTGTACAGCAATTGCTGACATGTCTTCAGATCATAAATGGCCACATACAGGAACCAATCTTGAATTGGAACAATTGGTTAGATCACATAAAGATCTTTGGAGTCAAAGCAAAAATGATGCAGGTTTGTTTACAGATTTTGAAGTTGACATAGAAGGTAGAGACCCTAAGCCTCAACCTCAATACAAATTGCCATTAGAATCAATTAATCCAATCTCTTCCATTGTAGATGAGTTTTTACAGCAAGGAATTTTAAAGAAAGTACAATCAGTGGTGAATAATTGTATTTGGCCTATCAAAGCTGATAATTCATATTCTTTATCAGTTGATTTCAAGACATTGAACAAATGCATCACAAATAACAAATCTATTGTTCCTGATTGTAACATAATGTCACATCTGGATGCCAAGGCCAAAATATTCTCTGTACTTGAAATCGCCAATAGCCATTTGTCAGTACCCTTAGCTAAGAGTTGTCAATATAAACTTGCTTTTAGCTTCAACAAAGAAACATATACATTCATAAGATTAGCCCCAGGCTTAGATGTAAGTGATGGAATTGTTCATGAGTATTTGGGAAAAATATTATCTAAATTCTCTAGGCCAGAATGTATTGTCCAGCATGTAGACAAGCTTCTCTTGTCTACACAAAATATAACTGAACATATCACTCTTTTGTCTGAAATATTTATGTTGTTACAAACAGCAGGATTGAAATTGAATACAGAGAAAGTTCAGTTGATGAAAAGACAGGTGGAATTCCTTCATATGCAAATTAGTCATGGACAGAGACAGTTGTTACAAGAAAAAGTTAGAACTATTTCTGCTTATCCAATTCCAACAAATCGCAAGGCTTTGCATCAGTTTTTGAGTGAAGTAAATCATTGTAAAGATTTTATACCCAATTTTGCAGAGAAGTCTAGATCATTATTTGATCCTTTGAGACAAAAAGATGGAGTATTTGATCAATGGGATCAAACTGAGAAAGAAGCTTTTGAACTATTGAAATGGGATTTGCAGAATGCTACTACATTAAATACTGTTGAGTTTTGTAGTAAAATTCCTTTTGTTTTAGAAACCAATGTTTCCAATAATGCAATCTCAGCAACTTTGTCACAATTAAAAGAAGGTAATCAGAAAATAATAGGTTTCTTCTCAAGAACTTTGACAAATATGGAGAAAAACTTTGATGCACATATGAAAAAATTGTTAAGTGTTTTCTTTGCAGTCAAGGTAACTGAAAACATTGTTAGATCAAGTAAGATCATATTACAGACACCTGATTCATCACTGAAACTCCTACAGGAAGATGGTTCAACAGAAAAATATCGTGAAAATTATCCTATATGGTACAAAACACTATCATCCAAACACATACAGATAGAAGTAACAAAAAGACCTTTTCAGGAAAACATACCAACACATGTTTGTACAGCTGTAAGTGAGAAGTTTGTACCTCATGTTTTCAACATAGGAACTGAGAAAAGTTTGAAACCAGTATGTATTACTGCAGATCAGTCTTACACTACAAGAAGTAAGCCAACACAAAAAACAGTTACGCATTTTTCCAATTTTATAGAGATAAGATCAAAGGCATAGTCCTTTGTCATCTCTGGGTTGATACAAAACCTTTCTTTGGTTTTGAAACCAAGGTTTTGATTCATGACCAATAATGGAGATGTAGCGTCCTGTTATATTTATTTTTGTTTATTTCAGGTACTTATTTAGCATCGTCAATTTATGTAGTGCTTTTTACATATATAGTACATTCACATAAGTCCCTAACCCTCAAGAGGTGTACAATCTAAGGTCCCTAACTCACAGTCATACATACACATACTAAGGCCAATTTAGATAGGAGCAATTCTCCTACCAACGTGACTTTGGAGTGTGGGAGGAAACCGGAGTACCGGAGGAAACCCACGCAAGCACAGGGAGAACATACAAATTCCAGGCAGGTGATGCCATGGTTGGGATTTGAATCAGCGACCCTATTACTGTTAGGCGGAAGTGCCTGCATTCTAAAATAGAACACTACAAGTCAATAAGAATTGTTATAATCAAAATATGTCTTCCATGTCATGACTAGAAATGTTTGTGATTGTGATATGTAATGTTAACAGATAAATGTAAGAGGATTAATCCATGTAAAATTATCAATGCCAAAATAATGATACTGCATTTCTGTTACAGGAAATGACCTAAGAGTAACTGTTAAAGGAAGAAAACTGAAATATTTCTAAACCTTTCAGATGATAATACATTTTCCAAGAAGGAAATTTATTCTGGAAGAAGCTTTGCAACAAGAATTTCATTCATCATAGTTTTTGTTGTTCTTTTTATGTTCAATAAAGTTATTTTAACTTTACAGAGCGCTAGAAGAAGACAAGACATCTCAAGGCATCTCATAGAGGAAGAACTTATAAAACAATTGACTTTTGACTACTGATGAAATAATTCATTCATCAGATATATTGGTTTTTTTTGTGTGTACATTTTATTTTGACATGATATGTTTATCATATCAAGATGAGATCAGTTTTCACATGAACATTTGCAATCACACACTATGTATTTTCAGAAGTGAAAGGGTTAAACTTTTGTTACAACAGAGTCACTCTACTTAGTTAGAATATCTGCTGTTAATTAAGCTAGAGATACCGTATTTGCCGGCGTATAAGACGACTTTTTGACCCTTGAAAATCTTCTCTAAAGTCGGGGGTCGTCTTATACGCCGGTATACGGCATCTGACACTGTTTAGGGGGGCTGCGGCATTAAGTACAGGGGAGGGCAGGGGCTGATGCCTCTTACCTGGATCCAGTCCCACGACGATCCGGTCCAGGAAGCGCGGCGTCTCCTTCAGTTCGGCCACTGGATGTTCGTGCGGCTGCTCGGCTCCGCCTCCTCACCAATGATTGGCCGCCAGAACTGTAGCTCAGGAAAGGCACACAGGCGGCCAATCACCGGCAAGGGGGCGGAGCCGAGCGGCCCCGCGAAAATCGAGTGCCGGAGCAGCAGGTAAGTGTTCTGTGTAGAGGTGCTGCTGCAACCACCTATGCTGGCTGCAGCAGCACCATACGAGAACAGGGTCAGCAAGTCTCAGTGGGAGGAATAGTGCCCCATCATTGGTGTTACTGATACCAATGATGGGGCACTATTCCTCCCACTGACACCAACGATGGGGCACTATTCCTCCCACTGACACCAACGATGGGGCACTATTCCTCCCCCCCACTGACACCAATGATGGGGCACTATTCCCCCCTCCCACTGACACCAACGATGGGGCACTATTCCACCCCCCACTGACACCAATGATGGGACACTATTCCTCCCCCACTGACACCAACGATGGGGCACTATTCCTCCCACTGACACCAATGATGGGGCACTATTCCCCCCCCCCACTGACACCAACGATGGGGCACTATTCCACCCCCCACTGACACCAATGATGGGGCACTATTCCACCCCTCACTGACACCAATGATGGGACACCATTCCTCCCACTGACACCAATGATGGGGCACCATTCCTGCCACTGACACCAATGATGGGGCACTATTCCTCCCACTGACACCAATGATGGGGTACTATTCCTGCCACTGACACCAATGATGGGGCACTATTCCTCCCACTGATACCAATGATGGGGCACTATTCCTCCCACTGATACCAATGATGGGGCACTATTCCTCCCACTGATACCAATGATGGGGCACTATTCCTCCCACTGACACTAATGATAGGGCACTATTCCTGCCACTAATACCAATGATGGGGCACTATTCCTCCCACTGGCACTAATGATAGGGCACTATTCCTGCCACTAATACCAATGATGGGGCACTATTCCTCCCACTGGTGTGCATTGGAAGAGGGGTAGTCTTATACGGCGAGTATAGCCCAAACACTACATTTTAGCAGGAAAAGTAGGGGGGTCGTCTTATACGCCCAGTCGTCTTATACGCCGGCAAATACGGTAAGTTTTTCTAAGGTACATATAGGAAAACTTAGGCAAGCTTTACATTGTTATTTGTATGTTTTTTAAAAAAAAAATCATTTGATATACATGTATGGATTGAAGCTAGGGAACATATGTTATGGTTAAATGTTAATAAGGTAATTTGAAAAATGTATGGATTATAGAACTGTGTGCTACACACATTTTGGAGGGAAAATATGAAACATCTATTTTTTTTAAGTGACATATTTTAAAGTATTGTACTATAATGTTACAGTTATACATTTATTAAGGGGATGAATTATTTAGTGAAAGGAAAATAATAAGGGTAAAAATATTTTTATGTGATACATAACAAAAGGTTTATCAAAGAATTTGTTTTCCCATTATAGAATCAAATTGAAGATATGTTCAGATCAATTATCTTAAGATCCAAAAACACATGAATGGATACGAAAGTGACGAGAATGTGTATAAATGGATTAAGATAAGGAAAATGATTAAGATTCGATAAAATCGATCATTTTGAGAGGGAAATGTTAGAAGCTTTCCTTAACCTAATATCTAATATCTTCTTATTAACAGTACTAACATGTATGAATGAGTTGGATCTTAATAGAATAATTGAGTTATTATATTTATATTTGTTCTAGATTGGGAAAAGTAAGTAATTAGACTTCATAGTCTGTGAATATACATATGAACATATATCTTGGGTTTTCTTTACATTCAAGCCACACATGTGGTAGCAATTGGTCTATCCATCCTCCCCCATCTATGTAGGGGATTATGTTTCACTAACTAGAGAATTGTAAAAATATATTTCATACATGCTAGGTTTGTACTGTAATATTTCTTGATTGCGATATTTATATATGAGATAACTCTTGTTAAGATTATTTTTAGGAGAATATATATATATATATATATATATGTGTGTGTAATACATCTAATTTACTCTGATTGATGGAATGTCTAGGCCTTCTTAGGTTACACTCAGACTTTAGGAGAAGTAGACTGGAGGTTTGTTATATATACACATCTGTTTCCAATTATCTTGGTGGGACTACAAGGAGAAGATCAGCCCATTTTTAGGAGATGGTGGGGGCTGGATTGCTCTTTTAAGAGCAGAACAAAGACTTTTTAAGGTCACACTCTATATAGAAGCCTTGATGCGACACACATACACACACATACACACACATATACATATATACAATCTTATTATCAAGAACTTAACTATATTTTTTGGACATTATTTAAACATTCTGTATGCCAATATTTTATTTCTAATTTTATGCAACATTATTATTAAATCTTCTTTTTGAGTTTATGCAAGAAGTGGAAGGACTTTCTATCTGAACATTTCTCATCAATACAAGTTAATAAAATATCGAGACAATACGATATTTTACAAGTTATTACATTGGCGCCATCAAATCTCTCCTGGGCACAGACTATAAGAGCACCTAAGTACAGAGAAATCTTTTCTACAGTAGAATTAACTGAACATTCTGAGGCCCTTTTCACACTGCATTGCTCATTCTTAAGGTGGCCATAGATGACCCATTTTTTTTCAATCAGCCAGCAGACTGATTGAAAAAAAAAATGAATGGCTTACTCCATCCACAAAAGATGTTTTAATTTTTTTTATTGGATATGTTTTATAACAGAAAGTAGAAAATAGTTAGGGTTTTTTTTCAAAATTTTTGATCTTTTTCAGTTATATAATAAAATATAAAAAACCCAGTGGTTATCAAAAACTAGCAAAAGAAAGCTCTATATGTGTGGAAAAAGTATATACATTTAATTTGGGTACAGTGTTGAATGGCAGAGCAATGTCCAGTTAAAGTAGCACAGTGATGAATAGCAAAACAATGGTCTGGTCATGAAGAGGGTAAAAACCTCTGGGGTCAAGTGGTTAAATGCACTTTGAATTCTTGATAGGCAGAACATAAGGCCCATTTTAAGCACCTGTTGAATGACCACATGACGTGTTTTATTGGCTTCTGTGTATCTTCCCAGTACTGCAGATCAGATGTTGGTTGGGTTTATAATGTTGATTTCTTCTCATTTCTCTGCTGTGCGATTTTTAAATAATAAGATGTTTGTACTCATTATAAAATCTATTTTTTGGAGTCCATTGAGGGACATGGGAAGATTTCACCTTCAGTTTATATTGCTGCCTACAGGAGGATTAGACCCTGCAAACCAAAAAATTGTGTCAATCCAAGATAACAATTCCTACTACTGGCATGCTTCAGTTTTGTCGCAAGCAGTAACAGGAGCATGATCATAAACATGTAGGAGTGAGACCTGTGTTCCCCAGGGATCTTCAAGAATAGCTTTTAATGTAAGCACAAAAATCTTATTTTCTTTCTTGTCCATGGAAGGTCACCTTTGGGATGCCCAAGAGCAGTCCAACTGGTGGGCAACAGCAAACAACTGCTAACAGGTCCAACATGAATAATATAATACTGGAGACTGTCTATTGCTCGAGAAAACCATTTATCTGAAGGACCATACAATTGAAGTTGGCACCAGATGACGCCACAACACCCATTTGGTAACAGAATGTTAACAAAGACTAGGTGGTAAATCAAATATAGGGAACCGAAGCTGGATGTCAAAAGAGCAGAATACATAGTGAGAAATGTCCTCACATGGAAAAAAAGGACATTGCTTCAAAACAGTATAAGCTTGAAGTTGGCCTAACAGATCCATCTGCAAGGATGAAAATAAAATGAATTCCCTACAGGGAACATCAGGAAGGGCATCTAAGAATCAATACAGAAAGGAAGAGACTTACAGCCTAAACCTTGGCCAGCAAGAAGAAGGAGCTCCACTCAAGCAGACCATACACAATCAAAACCCGAAAGCTTTGTGGAGTGAAAAACATAAATAGCTCATATGATTATGCCATCACTTGTTTAGTTTTTCTAATAAAAATCCATCATGTTGAATCAGGCATTTTCTGGCACGCTAATGCTGTGAAAAACAAACAATTCAAAATTTTCGTTCAGTTTTTGCATTGTCTGTGGCCTGCTTTAGAGACTTGGGGCTGGACAGAGGGAAAGCAATGTCCTGGTTAAGGGAAGATCAGTCAGAGCCACACTAAAATAGAAGTAGGTCCTAGGGTCTCATTGCACATGAACCCAAAATAGGTACAGGATTCCCTGCATGGAATGGCTGTCAGGGCAGACATTAAGCCCACTGAGGAGATGACCAAGGAAGACCCCTGCAAAGTGAACTTAGTGCAGAATTTACTTCAGGAAGTGTATTGGTAATTCCTGAGATCCCATGGAGTCCCCCTTGGTGAGATCCCATGGAGTCCCCCTTGGTGAGATCCCATGGAGTACCCCTTGGTATGATCCCATGAAGTCCCCCTTGGTATGATCCCATGGAGTCCCCCTTTCCAAACAAGGTAAAGAACATGGGGACACTCCATACAAGTGTTAGGCAAGAGGTAGAAGGCTGATCTCTTTCCCAAACATTAGTGAAGAAGAATTCAGACTTAATAGAACTGAGGACAAAGCTCAATCAGCTCTGCTTGTTCATTCATAATAGTGAAGGACCATTTAGAGTTGTGTATCTGTGTAAAGTATCTGCTCTGTGTTTGCATAAGCATCACCAGATACATTACACATCATCACAGGCTGTGTGCTGTTTTTCATGGTCTCCAGAGCAGCTCCTGCTGCCAGATACCAGAGCTGTCAATCACAAATCCTTTCTAACAACATTATCTGATGGGATGGGGGAATGTCCAACCATGCTGCTTAGAAATGAAGAGACGGATTTGAACAGGACCAAATACTATATTGCACTTAGACTAAGCAGCTAAACTAAATATGTATAGTAATAGATCTTCTTTAAGCTGTATATTCTGTGTAGCACCTATCTGTCAGTGGCATCTTTTCCTCATCCGTGTGTACCTGTTTTGCAGCAGGTCACTTTACTGCCTAAGCTGTAAATGTGGAGGCCACATATTGTCAGTTCCTCCCAACTGTTTGCTCCTTGCTACTCATGTGCTAGTCATGCAACATGCAACAATATAACATATAACGATCATTTTGATGTTTCTAGCATATTGAATGTACAAATTAAGATATTTAATCGGTAAAAATACTTTTCGATGAATTTGACCAAATCAATCGGTCCTGGCAGAAATAGCTAAACTCTGATTTTTTTGTTTTTGAGCAAATGATCATTTGAAGTAATCAAATACATGATCAATAATTTATTTCCTGTTATGTGCATGATCGAAATTAGAGAGAAGGGATGGCATGGAGTCTGGTGGCTACAGGGTGCAGCCAATAAATACAATTTGATGGATTTGCTACATCTTCCTTAGGACATGTATAATTAACTAATAATTCAGCTTGTGGCCTGGATATGCTTTTTCATCACTTTGGCAGATCCTCTTTAGACAAATCCAGAAGTAAATAAAGCCATATAATTAATTGTTTTCTGTTGGATCCACATTATAATCATTATTTTATAGCATTATCCCGTTGATTGAGCCATCCTACTTGAGATATCTAGCCCAGCATCTGCTGTTTGATTAGGTGATGAGCAATTACTGCATTCAGTCCTTTGATTTTGCAAATATAATCCAAATTTCAATTATGGCATGTTAATAATACATTGTGAGGTAAGTATTTTGTTAAGTAATGCACACTAAACAAAAAGTAGGAACAGGCTTATGATAAAGAATACAGGGAAATTTCAAGTTTGTGGCTCTTTCTTGAGAACTGGGACACATTTCTTGTTGCAGTCCAGAGGTAGTGTTGTTAACTGTCATGCTACAGGCAAGAGTAAGTAGGCCCAAATCATATTTTCATAAACATTTTGAAAATCAAAGTACATGTCTACCATTGTTTTAACAATGCCATGTCCAAGGAAGGTCAAATGTTTACTGTGTGTGCAGGGGCGGACTGACCATTTGGAAACTCGGGCACTGCCCGAGGGCCCGGGGTCAGTAGGGGGCCCCATGAGATGCCCCTGGTACCTTTTTCATAGGCTTTTTTGGGTTTGGGCAAGGACACAGGGGCCCCATGATCCCCTATTGCCCGGGGGCCCCAGGAGTTGTCAGTCCGCCTCTGTGTGTGTGCCTTCACAATGGGGACAATTCGCTACAAAGTGTGTTCCCACTGGACACCAGACTATGCGGCTGCATTTCAGTTAGCACAATCTAGAGCACACTTTCTCAACTACAGTAGAGTTCTTCCTAAGATTACTAGAGGTTCCTTGAGCGGGTAACAATGGGGAATTGATCTCCATCCTACACTGACCACCAATGCAAGCGGCAATGTAACCACCAATGTAGGGAGCCTTTTCTATGCTGTGATCACTAATATATAGGAATACCACATTTTTTTTCATTTCAAGATTATTACTGAAAATGATTTTGTTGTATAGAGCAGGAAGGTGGTAAAAAATAATAGGAGTATCTGTCCCAGGTGTCAAATATGCTAAGTAGGCCACATTTGTTAATCTTTAATTAAAACTTTTTACAACTTATGGATCATGTTAAAGTACCATGTGCCATAGGTTTTCAGGTAGAGGTTTCCAAAGACCTGAAAGTTATTTCACAGGTTCCTTCGAGGTTAAAAGGTTGATAAAGGCTGGTCTAGGGAGAAATGTTCTCACCTAGCCTCTGAGACAAGCCTCTGAGTGCATTTAATTTTCAGAATTCTGAAAAGGATGACCCATGTGACTTGGGTTCCTTCCAGTGCTTGTCCGCTCCTCTCCTGCTTTCTCCTCCTCCCAATATAAGTACTCCATGCAGGGTGTGACTGACAGCTCTTGTTTCCTCCTCTTCTGATCCCTTCTCTTCATTGCTGCAACAGAATTCTGCATGAGGTGCTTGTTCTCTCTCATCCTGCACCTGTGGGCAGCGGAAAATGCTCACAACATCATTTGGCACCACCCTAAGTGCTGTCAACAGCGCTATGTACTTGCCAGCAGAAAAGGGATTCCTGAACTGACTCCTCAGGTGAGCTGTGCACATTGGTGGCAGGGGTTGCACAGATAAAAGGGGGTGCAGAGGTGGGAGGGAGTGCAGAAATGTGAAGGGTTGCAATGCAGATGTTGAAGTAGCTGCAATAGTAGATGAGCGTGCAATGATGGAAGAGAATGCAGAGGTGGAAGTGGTTGCAGTGGCAGAAAGGGGTACAGAAGTGGACGTTGTTGCAATGGTGGAAAAGGGTGCAGGGGTGGAACAGAATGAAATGTTAAAAGGGGCAGAAAAGGTGGAAAAGGGTGCAAAGTTGGAAGTGATTGCAATAGTTGAACGGGTTACATTGGTGAAAGAGTGTGCAATGGTGGCAGGGTTGCGGGGTGGAAAGGGTTGCAAAGGTTGACTGATGGAAGGGGGTGAAGAGATGGAAGGGAAAAGGGCTACAGTTGTGGAAAGGGATTGCAGTAGTACAAGGAGGATGGAGCAGGGAATGCAGATGCTAGAAGGGGTTAGAACTAGGTAATGCAATGATGAAAGAGGGTGTAGAGGTGGAAATTGTTGCAATGCTAAGAGTGGGTGCAGAGGTGGTTGCAATAGTAGAACGGGGTTCAGAAGTGGAAATGATTGCAATGGTGGAAGATAGTGCAGATGTGGAAGTGGTTGGGGCTGCAGTTGTGGAAGGGTGAGCAGAAGTGGACAAGGGGGTTCAGGGATAAGAGGTGAATGAAGGGGTACAGAGCTTAGTAGTAGAATGAAGGGGTACAATAGGTTAGTCAGGGTGTGCTGTGGTGAACAAGGGGTTCATAGGTGATGAGGTAGTGCAAAGGTAAGACAGGGGTTCACAGGTGAGCAGTGGACAAGGGATGCAGAGAAGAGTGGTGGACTGCAGCTATGGGGGTTGTGGATGATTTCTGTGTGATAGAGAAGTGAGGATTTTTGCTTCAGGAGAGAATGTTCTTTGGGAAGGAGGGATATTTTTTTTTTTTCGGTGAGGGATTTTACTGGGGAAGACTTTTGTTGGTGGTAAGACTACTGCACAGAGAAACAAACCTAACAAAAAAAAAACAACAGAACTCTGGCGGACTTTTAAGACACCCAAACAACCAATTAAAATACTACATCACTTTATTGCTACATCAATGTTAAAAATAAACCGTTTAAAATTATAAAGCGCATTCCTTTATACCATAAATTAAATTGTCTTGAACCTATCTGAAGGGTATGTTGCACTCACAGCCTCATGAATTGTACAAACATACTGTATATCAAATATCAAAAAACATCATATGTGAGTTCAGTTGGGGGTGGGATCATTCCCAAACTCTAGGTGTTTCGCAGAATCAGGTTCAGCTTCTTCAGGGGATTTATAGAGCTCTGTGGCCTAAATTCAGATCAAACAATGTTAGAAAATATACACATTTTGCATTTTTTACAAGGATAAAACCCCTGTAGATCAAACATCCTTGTATTTTTTTTAGGGGGTGAAATAACCCCCTTAACTAGTAGGGTTCTAAGATTAGCACTTTTTCTATAAACAAACTGGGGTTGCGTCGGTAACACATTACTCAGTGTTTGATCTTTTTTCAGAATAGGCCAATATCTTTTAAAAATACCCTCTACTTCTTTATACTGACAGTTGATTTTTGAAATAAAGGCAAATTCAGCTCTATTTTTATCCTCTTTCATCTTAAAGGCTAAAAGTAAGATGAAAGAGGATAAAAATAGAGCTGAATTTGCCTTTATTTCAAAATTCAACTGTCAGTATAAAGAAGTAGAGGGTATTTTTAAAAGATATTGGCCTATTCTGAAAAAAGATCAAACACTGAGTAATGTGTTACCGACGCAACCCCAGTTTGTTTATAGAAAAAGTGCTAATCTTAGAACCCTACTAGTTAAGGGGGTTATTTCACCCCCTAAAAAAAATACAAGGATGTTTGATCTACAGGGGTTTTATCCTTGTAAAAAATGCAAAATGTGTAGAGTGACAGGTATTAAGCAGAGAAAAATCTTGAGTTGCAAATCGGTTCACACAGGAGAAGAATTCAATATAAAAAAATGTATTACATGTAACACAAAGTATGTAACGTATGTGTTAGAATGTCCTTGTCCATTACAATATGTAGGAAGAACTAAAAGGAATTTAGGTACCAGATTAAAAGAACATGTGGTTAATATAATAAAAGGAAAAAAGGACCATAATGTATCACGACATTTTAAGGAATTTCATAACTCTGACCCTAGGGGAATAAAGTTTTGTGGTATAGATACGGTGGACTCCCATTGGAGGGGAAGTAATAGGGTAAAAGGCATTTCACAAAATGAGACCTATTGGATTTTTAAATTAAACACTTTGAAGCCTAATGGTTTAAATATCGAATTGGATTTGAACTGTTTTATTTCGGATTTTTAATTTTAATATATATTTTAATAATATTTTAGATTTAATATTTTAGATTCATTTGGTATTATATTTATCTTATAGGAAATTATTATATAAAAAATTCTTTAAGTACTGAGAGGAATTTGTATGGATTCACGAATAACATGTGGATATATGAAGGTAATATAATATAAGATTATAATTTTATAATTTTTTAATTATGATGGTAATATAATGAATGATTTTATATTTATTTTAGAGTATTATTATAGATTTAAAAAATTATTAAGTGTTAAGATATGTGTCTGGATGTATGGGTAAAGATGGTAGAGGTATATACATTTTGATGATGTATTCAAATATTGGTAGTATAATCACATTGGGATTTGATAGAAAATATGAGAGATGTAAGGTATTTTAATCAGTATAGGGGTTGTTCTATTTATTGACCAGTAGAGGGAGTATTGTGTATCCGTTAGGGGGATGTTATATATGGATATGTATATACACATAGGGAGATATATACACTGAATTTTAATGATATTTATAGGAATGTTCTAGACTGGAAGGTAGGGAGAATATATGAGTAAGGAGTATATATATGTATATCGGTATAGTATGTTAAGATGGAGTTATTTGTATGCTGATATTTTAAATTTTATTTTATTTTATTTTATATATGGGACATTGTATAGTATGCTTTGTATTGTGGATGATAATACAGAGGTACAGGATTTGGATGAGAACGATAAACGGCTATGAGATGAAGTAAGGTGCAATGTGGACAGGTATGGGCGGCGTTTTCCAGCTTCCAAGATGGCGGTTTTGCAGTGCCTTCAGTGGAGGAAGGGCGGTATATAAGGAGTCGATGCACAGACGTCCTTACCCTTCTGAAAAAGTCATAGGAAGTGACAAAACGCGTCAGGACACGTGACGTCAGACGCATCGACGTTAACCGGAAGTGCGATCGCGGCCATCTTGGAAGTGGGAACATGTGGCCAGTGTTCCCTAACTTGCCTACACTTGTATTCCTGTGAGGAGGAGCTGCTTCATCCAAATTTATATGTAAGTTGCTACAATAAAGGATGTTATCTTTGGATTCACTGTTGTAATGGCTGATTTTGTTATGAGGAAAATGGAAGATAAACCCTGAGACTGGATGTGACCCTAATAACAAGAAGTCAACCCGGATTTGTGTTATGCCCTGTCATTTTTCTTATAGGGTAATTATCCATCAGTACACGAGTTGGAGAGTGTTGGTTTGGGTTTAAAGGTGTTCACTGAGGAATATAGAGTGTGGTGATACACTCCTGCATTATTATATGTTGTTTTTTCACAGTTTGTGCAATAGACACGTTGTGAGGGTTTTTACTTATATATTTTGGTACACAAAGGAATATTTGTTTGTGTGTAGAGATTAGTACACGGAGTGAACACATATATATATATATATACATATATATATATATATATATATTTTTTTTTTTTTTTTTTTTGCATGTTGCACATTGAGTGGCACGTGTGTATTTATTATTTGAGGTATGACACTATGTTAAGTTTTTGTTTTTTGAGGTATATTGCCATCAGGATTTGCGTGTATTGAGAAAAAGACTTGTTGGAAAAGAAAAGAAAGAAAAAAGACGATTTTGGACAATTGTTTACACCTGTGTGGGTTTATTTGTTTTGGACATTTGTTGGTTCAATTTTTGATTGTGATGTTTGATTGTTAGATAAAGAGAAAAGTTTATAATTTTTATTTGTTTAGCCTTCAAGGGTGGAGGTGGATCACTTTTCTGGGATATTACACGGGATTTTGTGCTGTGTATTTTAATATATGGTCTATGGAATTAAGCCCCATTCTCATCCCTGCACATTACACAGGTAAGCCAGAGATTTTGTCACATGACTTCATGGGAAAAAAAGGAAAATAGGTATTTAAAATGTGATTTATGCTCAAATGTATGAAGACCAATGGGAGGCAATGGGGAAGCAGCATTTAAAGGTGTTGTATGGTATAGCCTAAACTTGTACTGTAAATAAACCGCCACCTTCCATTTTGTCCCAAACATGTACAGGCACCATATTTATCTATATGTTTTACCAGAAGAATCCAATTTCCTTTTAGCTTTCAGATAACTGCCCTGTCAGGAGGTTAGAAATCAGGAAACAATTCAGCTGTTGAAAAAGAACATTAATTACCAAAAAGCTTTCAGATAACTGCTCTGTCACAGGAGGATAGAAATCAGGAAACAATTCAGCTGTTGAAAAAGAACATTAATTACCAAAAATATTTTTCTTTCCTATTTCAAGGTATGGCAGGAGTCACAAATGCACCCTGACAAGTGTAAGAAAGCCAGTGATGAGCCAAAGACATACTGTAGGTAAGGCTGGCCACACAATATACATTTTTTGTTCAGCCAGGGGGTTGAACAAAATAAAAAAGTGCCAATTTCCCCATCCACACATTTGAGGTAGATGGGGGGAATCCCTTCCACTGTGCTTTTGTGTTCTGTCGGCAGGGAGCCTTCCCCGACATTCGAATACAATGATCAGTGTTGTTGGCTATACAATGATCAGTGTTGTTGGCTATTATTAATTGTTGGGGAAAAACCCAACAAGCTGGTTGTACACCAGTTGATTGACTTGCGTACAGCCAGCTAGCCCATACATGGTTCAAAATTTGCCTAGTCCCTGACTAATTTCAATCCTTGTATCACCAGCTTAAGGGGTGAGAAAGGTAAAGTGTGAGGACTGATAATGCTAAAGTCTGTCCTACTGTGATCAATGTATAAATATTATGTGACAGTCTCTGCATGTGGGGGCTTTAATGTAGGCAAGTCTGTACAATATTGAATAGGGGATTTATTTTCCAGCGTGCCAGAAGAAAGATAATCTAAAGCTTTATTTATTTGTTACTTTATTAATTTACTCATTCACTGTAAGGAATAGAGATTGCCATTTAAAAAAGACTGGATTATCAAAAATGTCCTTTTATTTGGGTATGGAGGAGCATGTGACTTGCTTTATGTGACAATGGTACTTGGTGATTGGCCCAGTGTTGTCACATGGGTGATGGTAACATGAACCCCTTGCTTTGCTCTGCACAGGTTCACTTTCAGCCAATTTGTTACAGTACTTGTAGGAACCCTGCTGTTTTTTCCAGGATTCCTCACAGGACCTCTTGCCGGGTCTTCCAGGATCCCTCTTGATAAGTCCAGGAATCCTATGAACACTAGCTCCAGGGTTACCAGTAAAGATGCCGAGCATGTCCTCTGACCAAAAGAGTATTTGAGCACCAGCCCTTGGAATGGCTAGTTCTGTGGCTTATCACCAGCTACCTTAGAGCTAAAAGTGCTAAAATACCTGCCAGTTGCCTGTTTGTTGCTGAACTTTTTTTTTCCGTACTTACCAAACTAGTATGCCAAATCACTTCCAATAATGCATTTATAATGGACCTTCTACCTTTGTGGCAAAGCCCGCTTATTCTTATTGTACCCCCTCCCCAAAACACTTTCGGGGAAATGGATAATATACTTACCTTTCTCTGTCTTCCTCCTGCAGCGCCTACTTAAGTGTGACCTCATCCTGCTTCCAGTCAAGAAGATGACCCTGCACCGTGCTGTGCTCAACATTCCCCAAGTTCTTGTCGACAGGAGGAGGATGTCACCCCCTGCACTGTGGAAGTTAGGGAAAGGTGAGATCTCTAGCTCCCTCCAGAGGTACTTTTATGCAATGGGTAGGGGAGGGGGCAACTTGAATAAGTGGTCGTTGCCACTGAGGTAGAAGGTTCACTATATCAGACCAGGGAGCAAGTAAAGAAGTTCATAGTTGAGGATAACATACACTTTAACATGAACTCTCTGATAATCACTAATCCAAACCCTTTTCCACAGGTTGGGATTTGATGACTGCTCCAATGAAGCTGCTCTGTATGCCGGTTTCCAGACTGACCCTCTCACTGGTACAGGAGTAGCATCCACATGATCCAGATGGAACATGTCTGAGATACCTGGCAATATTCCAGGGCTGATGATCAGAGGACTGGGACATTGGCCGTCATGGGTTAATGTGAGTGTTACTGGGGGAGTTAAGAGCTCTTACTGTGGAAAGTGGAGCTCTGTTTTTGTTACATGGCTAGAGCAGGGGCGGACTGATCATTCGAGCACTCGGGCACTGCCAGAGGGCCCGGGGTCAGAAGGGGGCCCCATAAAATGCCCCTGGTACCTTTTATAGGCTTTTTTGGGTGTATTTTGAGTGTGGGCAAGGACACAGGGGCCCCGTGATCCCCAATTGCCTGAGGGCCCCATGAGTTGTCAGTCCGTCCCTGGGCTAGAGTTGCCATTTTTCCTTTGTTATCTTGGAAATCAGACAACTAAACCAGCACTGACCAACACAGACACCCTTTTCTTCCAGTGTTCTAAATTGGACATCTTGAGAATTACATTTACAACTGTAATGAATGGGTTAATGCTAACGTGTTAGTGCTGTCTGCATCAAAGCTGATATAAAAGATACAAAATAATGCAACAAGGTGTGAATAAATCAATAATTGCATTTTATGATGCAATTTAATGTAGGTACTTGCATTTGATTTAGTATCAGCTTCTTGTAATCCTTTATACAAAAACTAGGGACCATCAGGGCTGGGACCCAGCGAGGTGTGCTGCATGAAAATGTGTTGGAAAGGAGCATGGTGACAGGTAAACTCCCAGGATGTTGCTAAGTGAGGCCAAGTTATTACTGTTCACCTTCACCATCACAGTGATGAGCTCTCAAACTGTGAGCTCAGAGATACTGCATCGGGGGGGAGAGCGCAGGTGAAGGGGGTGTGAATCGGAGAAAGAGCTCACTTCTGTGAAAGTGAAGGTGAACAGTAATAGCTGAGCCATGCTTAGCAACATCCTGGACAGCTTCAGGTCAGGCTTCTTAAGGTATGTAAATGGCCTATCCCTATAGCAAGGGCATTATTCAGTTTTGGTCAAAGCTGCTTTTTCTTATCTGCAGACATCCCTTATCTGTATAGGCTTTTTTTTCATAAAGGTGAACTGTTCCTTTAAATATGAGCTGCATCTTCTTCTTCAAAATTTAGAAAATCTGTACACGTTTATGCTCGCACAACTCTTTAATTCCCTCTAATATTTACACAATTTTTAACCCTTTTTTTATGAAATCCAACTTAAAAACATTTATAAATAGATCCCATAGTGTCAATACGGTAAAAATATTGATTATTTGAAATGATATTAGGTGATTTTGCGATATTTGAGGTTTTCCAAAAAAATGTGATGCCTGTCAGTTTTCCAGGTTTTGTTAGTAAAAAAAGTTATTTGGTAATTGTAGTGATTTATTGTTTTTTCATGATATGCTGTGCTGTTTTTGAGGTTTTTATTTCTTTTGTTTGTTCTTTAGTTATGTTCATGGGGCCTTTCATTAGTGAAGGGCGCTCAAAGTGGAGTCTACACTTGTAATTGAACATTTGCTCTTGAAGCTGCTTTTTTGTTTGCAGCATATTACTGCATTATTGAAATAAAAAAAAAAAAAAGAAGAAGTGCAAGAACAGTGTACAAGTAAACTACCACCCAATAAATCACTTACTTTTCACTGCGCTTCAAAACCCCCATAGAAAAAATAAAAGTCAGGCATACATTAGTTCTTTATCCCCCTGAATAAAATGGTTTTGCTGCTGGCCAATTTACACTGTTGTAACCTGTGCAGTATCTTAACCCCTTGACGCCGACGTCACACAAATATGCGACCTCACGGAACTGCGCTTTTTTCTGTGGGGCTGCATATTTGCGTACCTGTCTTTGTGCTGGGAGCGCGCCACACTGCGTACTCCCAGCACAAAGACCGCGGTGTCACTGAGAGCACCGGGTCCCGTTCTAACGATCGGGACCTGGGAATCCCGATTTCGGGTCACAAGATCGCTGTGATAGCCTCTAATTGGCTATCACAGTGATCAGTCACTGTGCAGCCCGGCCTCCTTGTTTTTTCTCTCTATGAATGAAGAAGAGAGATACATTGTATCTCTCTAACTCCTGGCATAGAGAGAAAAAAATTTGTAAAAAAAAAAGATAAATAAATATTCAAAAATAAAATAACAAATAAAAAAAAAAAACCTAGATCAAGGTTTGATCTAGTTCAGTGCCAGGGTTATTGTATGGGTCAAGGACAGGGCCAAAGTTCAAGGTCAAAAGTCAGGATTTAAAAAAAAAATTGGTATCAGTGTCAGTGTTTTTTAGGTAAAAAAAAAAAGACAAAAACAAAATGCACACTATTGTTTCTGGGCTGTACTACGGGTACAAACAACAAATAACATACACATATATGGTATCGCTGCGATCGTCAAGAGCTGGAAAAGTTATTTTGGGTTGTTTTTTGGTGGTAGGTTATGGTAGTAACAAGAAACACACAGCTAAAAAATATTTTTACTATTTTGGGCCAGTTTTCCTTTGATAACAAAAAAAAATCAGGAGATATCCATTACCATTTACAACCAAATGAAAGCCCAATTTGTCCTGAAAAAAATGTGGTATAATTCACCTGGATGTACAAAGTAGCTGTGATGATATGTACGGTTTTACTAACACATGTCAATGTTGCAAAATTGTGCTTAGGCATTTAGATTTGTTTTACCCTTAAGCGAGAAGGGGTTAAAACAGTTGTAAAGGTTTGCTTTTTTTTTATTAACATACATGTTAGAGTTACCTGCTGTGTGCAGTGGATTTGCATAGAACAACCCTGCACCCCCCCTTCTGGGGTCCCCCACTAGCACTGTAGGCTCCTCCTCCCTTCTGAGTGCCCCCATAGGAAACTGCTTCCTATGAGGGCACAAATGCATGCGTGATCCAAAACTTGGCTGTGCGTGTTTATTGAACAGCGCAAAGCATACTCGTCCCCACCCACCCACTTCTGCATCTTAGGTCTTTGGTGAGAGAGAGCAGCACTGCTCTTATTGTACACAGTCCTGGTTCGAAGTCTGGCTCAGGTAAGTATCAAAGATAGAAAAAACCTTTAAACGTTACAACCCCTTTAATACTTATAATAATGCCCCAGCCCTTGTCTTTGGGTCTAGCCTTGCTATTTCTAATATTCCTGCTACTTGTCAATTTTACACTTCTGTGTCATCTGCTGTACATAATTCTTGTTATAGAAAGCATGCCTGTGGTTTTTTTAGTACATTTTGGCCGATTTGCACTCCATTAAAAATATTCTGCTGCTGGCCAATTTTAATCTGATCATCTGCAGTCTCTTGTTTCCTTATGAAACTTGATGGAACATTGTCCTGTCGTTGGCCAATTTCTATCAGCTAGAACAGGGACAGCCACAGAGAACTACTGGCCAATTCTATCTGCCGGTCCAAGTGGGCCTTATTGCCGTTTGATGTAAAAGCATGTATCACTGTAAAGCTACTTAAAGTTTTTTTTTTAACTTAAAGGTAAACTTCAGCAATTTAGTCACTTTTTAAAATGTGCTAGCTTATATGGGATAAGGCCAACAAAGTGCATGACACTTCACAGACTTTCCTTTAATTCTGGTGCTCCAATGCTGCACCTTCAGTTCCTGCAGATTCAGATTCATATGCAGCCTCTCTGTCAACCCCTCCGCTCTGCTGGAGCGCTATGTATTATGTGAACCCATTCAGAAAATACAAAGCCTCCTGTGAATGGACAGAAGAGCAGAGGGATGAGCAGAGAGCTATATGAGAAAGCAGGATTACTCCTGGATCTGGTAGACCCCTGATGCATTCTGTGCTTGCAGTACCTGTAGATGGAAAGGACAAAGTCCCTGAATTGAAGTTTGCCAAGCTGCTGCCTCTGGGATTCTGAGGCCCTGAGCCCAAAAGTGCTCAGAGCTAAGCGCTTCCAGGTTTCAATCTAAGCGGAAGAGATTAGCCAGCACTCTTTCCATGTGGAACTCACCTGCAGGGATGCCAGGCACACAAAAAAGCGTCATGACTACATGTCGGTAGGAGTGATCAGGTAGCTTTACATCTACATGTAAAGATATAAAAATCATCTGTATTTTCTATGTTTAGCCAATCAGATTCTGTTGGCTGTAAAGCCACAAAATCACTTCTATCTGCTGGCCCATATTTACCCTGCACTTGTGTGCACTTGGGATGAGTTTTAGCAACAGTGGAGATGTTTGGAAGTGGGGCTGTGTACATATGACATTGGTCACAAGACAGTTAAACAGTAAAACAAATATAAAAAAAGAAAACAAATCAACTAATATGCATTTTTATAACTTTATTGAGATGTTATGCTCTTGAAACAGTCTGATTAATTTGTGCTCCATCAGCTTTAAAAGAAGGTAAGTGAGATGTGTCCCATTAGAAAGAAAGAATACAAATATTTCTATCTTCTATTGGATGATTTTCCCTATAAGATATGAATAAAGTTTTAGTAAAAGTAAAACAACTTCAAAATATAAAGTTTCATCTAAGCTAAATATCTCCCCTAAAAATGTTTGAGCCTATGCTGCCCCCAAATACACACAGGAATGTCATTGCACCCATTAGGGGCACCTATGTATGAAAACTAAAAATTCTGAATGAACCCTCTACACACTGCTAAACACCCTTTCTAGCAAACGTTGCATAAAAATAGGGATTTTTAGTTCACATAGATTGCAATACATGTTTAGGCTGGTCCACTGCATCACCATAACCCCTCTCTGGCCAGTCTCTTCTCTACTCAAAATGCAAAATACTTGCTTATAGAAAACTTTAGTTGATATTGTGCCAATATGGGGCAAATAGACACAAGATGTAGAAGAGCTATAGGTTGAAGTCTGGTCACTGACCTGCACTATGCAATATAAATTAAATATACCTGTGCTCAAATCCCAACAGCTATACATTTACATGCAGCGGGCAAAATAACTATTGAACACGTCACCATTTTTTTAGGTAAATGTATTTCTAAAGTTGCAATTGACATGAACTTTTCACCACATGTCGATAAAAACCCATGCAATCAATACATACAAAGAGACCAAAACAAATATGTTCAGGAGATAAGGTATGTGTAATAAAATGGAATGACACAGGGAAGAAGTATTGAACACATGGAGAAGGGGAGATGCACAAAGGCATGGAAAGTCAAGACACCAACTGACATCTTTCAGTAATTAGAAAGCAATCCTGTCCATTGTCAGTGCAAATGAATATCAGCTGGTTCAGTCTCAACTGATGGCCTATAAAAGGGTGTCTCATTACCAAGGTGTCACACAAGAAACATCTCATGATGAGTAAAATCAATGAGCTCTCTCAAGACCTTTGCAACTTTACAGTTGCAAAACATACTAATGGCAGTGGTTACAGAAGGATTTTTAAACTTCTGAATGTTTCTGTGAGCACTGTTGGGGCCATAATCCAGAAGTAGAACATCATTTCACCATAAACCAGCCACAACCAGGTGGTGCTCACAAGATTTCTGATAGAAGAGTGAAAAGTATTTTCAAAAAGGTTGTCCAAGAGCCAAAGACCACTTGTGGAGAGCTTCAGACAGAAAGAGACATTTAAAGTTTGCTGCACAACATTTAGACAAGCCTGTGAAATACTGGGAGAATATAGTCTGGTCAGATGAGACCAAATTTGAACTCTTTGGATGCCATAATACACACCATGTTTGGAGGTCAAATGGCACTGCACGTCACTCCAAAAACACTATACCGACAGTGAAATTTGGAGGCGGGAACATCATGGTGTGGGGCTGTTTTTCAGCATACGGTACTGGCAAACTTCATGTCATTGAAGGAAGGATGAATGGAAAAATGTATCAAGACATTCCTGATAAGAATCTGCTGCCATCTACCAGGATCATGAAGATGAAACGAGGGTGGACATTTCAGCAAGACATTGTTCCCAAACACAAAGCCAAGGAAACTCTCATTTGGTTTCAAAGAAAGAAGATAAAGCTGCTAGAATGGCCCAGTCAATCACCTGACTTGAATCCAATAGAAAATCTATGGAAAGAACTAAAGACCAGATTTCCTAGAAGGGGCCCACGGAACCTTCAAGGTATGAAGACTGTGTGGAAGAGTGGGCCAAAATCACATCTGAGGAGTACATGTGACTAGTTTCTTCATACAAGAGGTGTCTTGAAGCTGTCATTACAAAGTAAGGATTTTGAACAAAGTATTAAACTTCAGTTAATGTGTTCAATACTTTTTCCCTGTGTCATTTCATTTTATTACACATAACTTAATCTCTGAGAGAGAGAGATACACACACACACACACACACACACACACATTAGGTGTCTAAGGACTATATGTTACCAGTAAAAATACTAAATGAACCCTCTGCATGGTGCTATAGCCCCCTTCTAGTAATCTTTGCATGAACACAGCAATTTTTAGTTCACATGCATTGCAATACATGTTTAAGCTGGCCAACTGCGTCAAAGTAATCCCTCTCTGGCCAGCCCTACTCTACTCTAACTCTAGTCTACTCTAACTCTAGTCTACTCAAACTAATTTTTTTTTTTTTTTTTTTATATATATATGTATATGTATTTTATATATATATATTTGTTTATATTTGTATATGTTTTATAGTTTTTAATTTTATTACCATACTCCTAATCTTCTCTACCGTAGTTTACTCTAGTTTACATTAGTAGTAGTGGTAGTAGTAGTAGTTTACATTATTGTACTCCAACTCTACTCCACCTCTTCTCTAATTCCTGCTACTCTTCTCCTACTCTAGTCCTCTCCTGCTCCTTCTCTACTCCTCCTCCACTTTTTACATTTTTACTAGTTTACATTAGTAGTAGTAGTAGTAGTTTACATTAGTGTACTCCAACTCTACTTCACCTCTTCTCTAATTCCTGCTACTCTTCTCCTACTCTACTCCTCTCCTGCTCCTTCTCTACTCCTCCTCCACTTTTTATATTTTTACTAGTTTACATTAGTAGTAGTAGTAGTTTACATTTGTGTACTCCAACTCTACTCCAATTCCTGCTACTCTTCTACTCTACTCCTCTCCTGCTCCTTCTCTACTCCTCCTCCACTTTACTCCTCCCATATCCTGCTTCTACTCTACTCCTCTTCCTATGCTACTCCTCTCCTTCTCCTCCTCTTTCTCTACTGTACTGTATCTCTAGCCTGCTGCTGTACTCAATACTTACCTCCTCATATTTGGTATATGATTTGTTGCATAGTGAATATGAAAAATCAGTTGTTAGAAATTGGATGGTCCAACCAAAATTATGCCTATGTGGGTTTGGGTGGTTTTGGTGGTGGACGCTTGCGTTTCCTGGGAAATCGGGTAAATTTTTGATTTTCCAGGCATTGAATAAAATGTGGTCTTAGGAGCTTTATATTGTACTTACACTCTGGATTACCTCCAGGAGTCAAAAGCTCAACCATATTTGCAGCTGAATACATGACACAACTGGGATCATTTGCTGGCTGCTGCTGCACTTTTAATAATGTAATGTGTTTTAGTCGGTCTTTCAGAAGAACTCTATAGCATTGTTCAGTCTGTTTAAAGGCAGCTGATGTATAATCGATCACCAGTTGACTGTCGGCCATCACCACCCGATTACCATTATAGGCCGTTACAAAAACATGTCCTGGCAGTAGGTGTAACTGAATGGTTGGTTTTAACACTGGTATTACAATTGAGCCAACCATTCTTATGTGCATGTTCTGTGTGTGTTGAAATTGATTTTTCATTATTTTGACTACAGCCTGGACAACAGCAGAACTGACAGACTGATCATTTTCAATGTCAGCCTTGTCCTGCATGCGGAGTCCCAATTGTGGGATCCAGGCTGCAGTAGGGTCAAGTTTTAAAACCTTCGCCTGTGGCTCGCTGTCTTTACATGGTGGCCTCTTTCTTTTCCTCTTTCCACGATCCTGCTGGCGTTCCAACGTAGGTGGGTCCTCTGTAGAGCGGCTTGTTGAAGCTGAAGAAGATAAATCATCTAACATATTATTATATGCCGTGCTACTTTGCTATATATTTATATACAGTATATATATGTGTTTTTGCGTTTTTTGCACACGTTTAAAAAATCATTTAGGGCCTAAAGATGACACAAAACTCCAAAACATTATATATATTTTCTGAAATCAGAGACCTTAGAGCAGGGGTCCTCAAACTTTTTAAACAGGTGGCCAGTTCACTGACCTTCACACTGTTGGGGGGTCGGACTATAGTTTGAAAAAATATGAACAAATTCCTTTGCACACCGCACATATCTTATTTGTAGTGCAAAAAAAACAGGAAAAAACAATACAATATTAAAAATGCACTGCACGCGGTAACGCACTGGACACCGCAATGCACTGTAACTCACTGGACACCAAAATGCACTGTACACTGTAATTCACTGGACACCAAAATGCACTGCACACTGTAATGCACTGTACACTGTAATTCACTGTACACCACAATACACTGTACACTGTAACGCACTAGACACCAACATGCACTGTACACAGTAACGCACTGGACACCAACATGCACTGTACACTGTAACGCACTGGACACCAACATGCACTGTACACTGTAACCCACTTGACACCGCATTGCACTGTACACTGTAATGCACTGGACCTGGTGCATTGTATGCTCTCCTCCTCCTCTCCTGTTGCTCCTCTGGCTGCAGAGAAATCAGCCTTAAGTCAGGGGGTGATTCTTCACCAGGCTGCCGCATGCTTGGTCCTCACAGCCGAGAACCCAGCAAGCAGCCTAGCTATTTGCTGGCGCCATATTTTGTTTTTTTTTTTTGGGTCAGGTAGATTACTTTGGCGAGCCGTATCTGGCCCACAGGCCATAGTTTGAGGACCCATTGCCCTAGAGAATAAAATAGTGGTAGTTCCAGTTTTTTTTATGTCACACGATATTATCGCAAAGGTCTATGAAATGCAAAATTTCAGTAAAAAATACACTTAAGTTAATTTTAGGGCACAAAAAGCAAAAAATTATCAATTTTTTTAGTAAAATATAAAAGACGAGGTTGCATCGAGTAAATAGATATCCAACATGTCGAACCTTAAATTTGCGCACACTTGTGTAATGGTAACAAACTTTAGTAACCCTATATTTTCTATAGGTGACACTTTTAAAGCCCCTTATAGGTCATCAGTTTAGCGTTACAGAGGATATCTCGTGCTAGAATTATTGCTCTCATTCTGGCGTGTGTTGCGATATGTAACGTGTATCGCAATCATCGCTTTCATGCGTAGACGCCCCTGCGCACGCTTTTATGTTTGTACGTGCGTACATATGTGGGGGTGGGGAGTCCTTGAAAAATTTGTTGGGGTTATATATTTGGATGTAACTTTTAATTTTTTAAAAATTAAACTTTTTTTTTTTTTTTACTTAACTTTTTTTTTCATCACACATGGGACAAAAAGTGATGATTTTTGGTGACAGATTCTCTTTTTTTAAAAACATACAGGGTCTAAAAGACCCTGCATGTCCCTCCTGTGCTCCACTGAATTTAATGCTGTGCATATCGCAACGCATTACATTTTATTCCAGCCTTGATGTCCGGTAATCTGCCGACGGGGACCCGGAAGTGACGTCACATCACTTCCAGGTCAGGACAAGAAGGGGAAGGGAACAGATGTGTTCGCTCTCCTCCCTCTGCTATACACGTTGGCAGTCACTGAAATGGTCCTGAGCCCGCAGATGGGCAAGCGGAGCCGGGGCAGAGGCTGGCAACATAGTAGGCTGTGTGGAAGCAATCGGGCGGCAGCGTTGCCACCTGAATGCTTCCACCTGACAGGTGAGCCCTGCTGCTTGCCCGCAGCAGGGCTACAGGTAACAAAAAACTACCTGACCGACGCCCGGAACTACATGTCCTCGGCGTCGGCCCATATGAATTGCACATCCCTGAGAGAGATATACAGTCATATATATAAAAGCAAAGTGAAAACCATAGATATATGTAAACCTTAACTTATAGCAGATATTCAAAGCCCAGTTCTATCCACATAAAAACACTTGTGATTGGTGCTGCTTCTCCTTTAAAATGCTCACTCATCAGACTGTATGGACCCCTTAATAATAATCAGGTCTGAATGCATGTTGGATGTAATCTCCACACTCTCCTGCTGTTATACTCCACCTTGCTCTTCTCCAACCTTGGAAGGTAAAAATATCTGTACCGCCAGTTAGCTCCTTTCCTTTAACCATCAGACTCCCAGAGTCGGTCACCAAACTGTCACTTCATAAAGCTCATGTGATGACACAGACCAGAAAGAACCCTCATCATTTTCCATCTGTATTATTTTTAACACACATATAAAAACATAAGCATATGTATTGACGTTGCCCTGTGCCTGATCCTGCACCCGGAATGACAAGCCTGCATAAGCTGTAAGGGAACCCCGCTGCTCCACTACTCACCTGGAGCCAGAGTGTGTCACAACTTAAGCAGAGGTGAGGTCACCAACTGAAGTCACAACCAGGGGCGGACTGACCCTTTGGAAACTCGGGCACTGCCCAAGGGCCCGGGGTCAGTAGGGGGCCCCATGAGATGCCCCTGGTACCTTTTTCATAGACTTTTCTGAGTTTGGGCAAGGACACAGGGGCCCCATGATCTCCTATTGCCCGGGGGACCCATGAGTTGTAAGTCCGCCCCTGGTCACAACCTACACATTTTGCAACATCCGAACGTCATCAAGCAGAGGTACGGCTGCGACATCCTCCACTCGCTAAGAACTATTTTACAATGAACCATCTGCATGTAAGTTAGCCAGCTGGGCCATGATATATTATTATAAGCAATTATTTTTTTACAAATATCATGTGGAAGAGCAGGATTACAATTAAGAACCAATAAGATCAACCAATTTGTACCCAGTAATAATAAAAATCCATAAACCGTTATCTAAGAAAATTGCCATTTAGTGATGTTGTAATACATAACCATCATCATCAAAAATGCATATACAATCTAATGTCATCTAGTGGCCATTTATGAAAAATAGTAAAATGAAAATAAAAATGAAAAAATGTGTGCTCCCCATTTATAAAATCGCTATCAACACCTATCTAGCTTAGTTTGAATGATAAAATCTCAGAAGTATGAAATATCTCCTCCTTGATACTGGAGATAAAACAATTGAGATCTTTCTCTATCTTCAAATCCTGTGGGCTCAGGGCTTCAAATTTGTAAATCCCCTGGGTTTTCTTTCTAGAATTATTCCCCAGTTGTGTTTTCTTCACTATTTTTGTTTGCATATTAGGGTCACCTACACACACACATATATATATATATATATATATATACAGTATATATATACTGTATATGGCTTGTTCTTTATTCTAGGAAACTATATTCTAAAGTTGAGTGATAATTCACAGACTTATAGGTAGAGCTGCCTAGCGGGTACATCTGAAAGCAGCGGCTGGGTTCATTTGCTAGTAGCACACTAAAAAAATTAGAGCTTTCAAAAATAGACGTGTTAATAGTTTATGTAATTTCCATTTTGCTCATAAAAATAAACAGCAGAGAATCCCAAATCAAATCAATATTTGGTGTGACCACCCTGTGCCTTCAAAACAGCATGAATTCTTTAAATCTTCTAGGTACACTTGCGCACAGTTTTGAAGGCACTTGACAGGTAAGTTGTTCCTAAACATCTTGGAAATAACAACAGATCTTTAGATGTAGGCTGCCTCAAATCCTTCTTTCTCCTTATGTAATCACATACAGACTGGATGATGTTGAAATCAGGGCTCTGTGGGGGCCAAGCCATTATTTTCTGAACTCCTTTTTCTTGTGTACACTGAAGATAGTTCTTAATGACATTGGCTGCATGTTTGAGTGTCGTTGTTCTGCTGCGGAATAAATTAGGGGCCAATCACACACCACAATGATGGTATGGCATGATGGATAAGTATCTGCCTGTATTTCTCAGCTTTGAGAACATCATTGATCCTGACCAAATCTCCAACTCCAAATCTTCAGCTCCATTTGCAGAAATACAGCCCCAAACTTGCAAGGAACCTCCACCATGCTTCTGTTACCTGCAGACACTCATTATTGTACTGCTCCCAAGCCCTTTGCAAACAAACTGCCTTCTACTACAACCAAATAGTTCAAATTTTGACTCATCGGCCCAGAACACCTGCTGCCATTTTTCTGCACCCCGGTTCCTATGTTTTCATGCATAAGATATGGAAACAAGGCCTAGGCGACTCAACTATGCATGAAAACTGGCGTGCAAAAAAATGACAGCAGATGCTGTGGTCCAATGAGTCAAAATATGAAATATTTGGCTGTGGCAAAAGGCAGGTAGTTTGCCAAAGGGCTGGAGTGCGGTACAATAATGAGTGTCTGCAGGCAATAATGAAGCATAGTGGAGATTCCATGCAAGTTTGGGGCTGCATTTCTGGAAGTGGAGTTGGAGATTTGCTTAAGATCAATGGAGTCCTCAATGCTGAGAGATACAGGCAGATAATTATCCATCATGCCATACCATCAGAGAGGCGTGTGATTGGCCCAAATGTATTCCTCAGCAGGAGAATGACCCCAAACATACAGCCAATGTCATTAAGAACTATCTCCAGTGTAAACAAGAACGAGAGTCTTGGTAGTGATTGTTTGGCCTCCATAGAGCCCTGATCTCAACATTATCATGTCTGTCTGTGACTACATGAAAAAACAGAAAGAGTTGCGGCAGCCTACAGCCATAGAAGATCTTTGGTTAGTTCTCCAAGATGTTTGGAACAACCTACCTGCCGGGTTCCTTCAGAAACTGTATGCAGGTGTACCTGGAAGAATTTATGCTGTTTTGAAGGCAGAGGGTGGTCACACCAAATATTGATTTGATTTGGATTCCTCTTCTGTTCAATTACTTTCCATTTTGTTCATTAATAAAAATAAATGATTAACACTTCTATTTCTGAAAGCATTCCTTATTGACAGCAATATATATATAAAATCTGTCTAAAGTTCCTCAAAGTATAGGTGGAAGAACTACTCACCCCCCTGCCTCTAGGTCAGGCTGTTCTCCACCTCCTACCCACTCCTAGCACAACCCCTTGTCTGAGCCGCCCCCTCCTTCTAGCATTGCTCTACATCTGCCTGAGCTACATGCAAACAGCCTATAGAAGTAGATGCATGTTACAATCTGGATCATCTGCACGGCCCTGTGTGCACACAATCTGCATTTGGGGCTGCGCAGCTATCACATTTTGACATGTGGCTGTGTCATTGCAGCTGCTGCATCTGCATCCGCTTCTGTAGTTTGTTTCTGCATCCACCCTGAGCTGCATGCAGGCAAAGGCAGCCTGCACACAGGACGGGGTCCAATGCCCATCTGAATGAGGCTTTAATTGCGATATTTGGCATGGATGCGCTTCATATTGTTGCGCTCTACTACTCCGTGCCTGGTGGGTGACAGAGAAGTTGAGGGCTCATGCACATAGGCCCTCTGAGCCATATAGTGTAATACCAGGCATATCTTTGCCATAGGTCTTATGTATAGTTGGCTGCCAACAGCCTGTAGAAATCAATACCAGAATGATATACGCAGCAGCTGTATTCATATTTACACATCCCAGCAGTAATTCCATACAGGGACAAATACCTACAGGGATGCAGAGCATATGTCCCTATACACATCAATCACAAAACTCCAGTACCACGGGGGATGGGCATTAATAAATGGGAACTGCTGCTGTGTGTTGCACCTTGGCATTGATTTCTACTAGCTGAATGCAAGACCTGTTATTTGCTAGCACAGGAACATGCCCAGTTTTTATACAGTACAGCTCTCAGTTCCCATGTGCATGAGCCATTAGAACACATCTTTGCATGAACGATAACCCCCACTGACTACGGGAATTATAGGCCCCTTCTAGCAACAATAGTTACCCCAGCAGCAAGAATATATACCCCAACAACAACAGTAGATGTATGAGCAACAATAGATAGCAGTAATAGTTACCCCAGCAGCAAGAATATATACCCCAACAACAACAGTAGGTGTATGAGCAACAATAAATAGCAAGAATAGTTACCCCAGCAGGAAGAATATATACCCCAACAACAACAGTAGATGTATGAGCAACAATAGATAGCAGTAATAGTTACCCAAGCAGCAAGAATATATACCCCAACAACAACAGTAGATGTATGAGCAACAATAGATAGCAAGAATAGTTACCCCAGCAGCAAGAATATATACCCCAACAACAACAGAAGATGTATGAGCAACAATAGATAGCAAGAATAGTTACCCCAGCAGCAAGAATATATACCCCAACAACAACAGTAGATGTATGAGCAACAATAGATAGCAAGAATAGTTACCCCAGCAGCAAGAATATATACCCCAACAACAACAGTAGATGTATGAGCAACAATAGATAGCAATAATAGTTACCCCAGCAGCAAGAATTTATACCCCAACAACAACAGTAGATGTATGAGCAACAATAGATAGCAATAATAGTTACCCCAGCAGCAAGAATATATACCCCAACAACAACAGTAGGTGTATGAGCAACAATAGATAGCAAGAATAGTTACCCCAGCAGCAACAATAATTAGCCAAGCATCAAGAAAAGATAGCCCAGCAGTAACAATAGATACCCCAGCAGCAATAATGTGCCTCTTAGCAGCAACAATAGATGCCCATACTGTTCCTCAGCAGCAACAATAGATCCACATTCTCTATGTAACATGAACAATTAGTTATGGGGAAACTGTGCACTCAGCCAGGAGGAGCGAGGACACTAGGAGTGGGCACAGGCAGCAAACCTACAGGCAGCAGATCTCTCTCAGTCCCTGCAGCCTGTTCCTGGCTCCCCTGTCAAGGCATATCCCCTACCCTATACAGGGAGAGGGCAGCTTCACATAGATCTCTGCTGGAGACTGTCAGAACTGCTGCAGCCGCCGGCCAGCACTATAGAGGCAGCGTTGGCAAATGCATCCGCCTGCTTACTCTGTGGCCGGCACAGCTGCAGAGAGCTGAGAAAGTCCCACTCGTTCCCCGCGTACATCAGTGGGGGTGTCAGACCCTAGTTCAGCCAGAAGGAAAGCCCTGTGTATATATCTATCTATCTCACACATGGACATGTTTTCTGTTCAGCATTAGGGACTCAAGCCTCCACATCACAAGGCCCCAATGATGAAGAGAACTGAATGACATGTCACTTGGGACACTTCAATAACATTCTAGCAAAATGTAAACAACCCCATCCACCAAAATCTGATCTAGTGAATGAATTCTACAAATTCTACATAATTAGGGGATTAAAAATGCATTGTATGACAAGTGTATTATAAGGAAAAATCTATTGTTGCTATTAGCAACCAGTCAGAATTCATTTCACAGCCTGGTGCAGCACTGACAGCTAGAGGCTGACTGGTTGCTAGGGGCAACAAGAGATTTCTGTCACAGCACACTTCTCCTACATCATCCCCAGACAGGGCTTTCAGTGATTGCTGCATAGGGATGATGGCAGGCTGTGCATAACACACAGCCCTGATACCCAAAGGGATGCTGGGACTTGTAGTCTGCACAGACTCCAGCCTCAGGCTCATCACTACATCCTATATCATGGCATATGGGAGGGGCCTGGAAACCACAGGGCAGACCTACCACACCAAACCCCACCCACAGGGAGAATAACTAGTCCTCTAGAGGAGGGGTAGGCCTTGTAGGTGGGGCTAGCACTGTAATTGGGATTACTGGTGGGCCATTCAGATTCCTAGGGACACTGCTGGGGACAGGCCCATCAAAACAGAGAAACGGTAACCATAGCAACGGTTTAAAAAATTTATTTAATAACACTCACTTATTGTCTCTGGGCGTTCAGACGTCATCTCCGGTCTTCTCTGAAACGAAATCACTGTAAAATCGCTGTGGATGTGACTAGAAATTTCCATTCAAGTCTCTCTGCTTCCCTCCTCTCCAATCTCTCAAAGCAGAGTGAGCTGTTAGTGTCAGAAGTGACAGTTGGAGGTCACCTGACCCTGACCGACCAATCACTGGAGACTTTCTTCATTTTCTTGCACTCCGGCTAAACTGCACGATTTGTGGCTCACAATGACTTTATATTCCTAATAAATTATATATTTTCCGAAAGCAGAGACTCTGGAGAACACATTGATGCTAGTTTCAAATTTTTATCTTACAGCATACTAGCACAGCGGTTTAATAAACCCCCTATTGTTAGTAAAAAAATGTATATAAGTTAGTTTTGATGTATACAAACACTAAAAAATTCTCATTGTTTGATGAAATATAAAAGATAAGGTTGAGCCAAGTACAAACCCAACATGTCAAGCCATAAAATTGAAATGGCAACAAACTTTGATACCCCAAATTATCCATAGGTGATGCTTTAAAGGGCTCTTTGCAGGTCATCAGTTTTGTCTTTTTAGATCTGTCCTAATAAAGAAATGGTTTTATCGGATGGCAGTCATTCCTCCATGCTTAGATCTAAGCTAGACTAGCACTTGATAGTCCTGGCAGACAAGGGTGGACCAGCCTGGAGCAGTAGTTTTGGTGTTCTTCAGTTCACAGTTAACCATGAATGATGGCCCTAGAATTGTTCTCTCATTCATATTTAATATGTGTGATACAATCAGTTTTTCTTTGGCACACTCTACATACGTGTTTACATTTGTATGTGCATGCACTTATGTAGACGGTGGGGGGCATTACCCCTTGGTGACCAAAGGTAAAACAAATGTTAATGCCTGAACACCATTTTGCAACTTTGGCAAGTGTTAGTACAACTGTACATATCGGTGCGACTACTTATTGTATCCAGGTCCATTATACCATGGTGTATTTCAGGACAAATGGGGCTTTCTTATAGTGGTAAATGGTAATGGATAGCTCCTGATTTTTATTTTTATTATCAAAGGGAAACTGATTCAAATTATTTAAAAAGAAAAGCAAAAACTTATTTTTAAAAATTTAGCTTTTGTATTTTTTGCTATTACCATGCTTTACCACCAAGAAACAACCCAAAATAATATCTCCTACTCCTGATGATCGCAGCGATACCACATATGTGTACATTATTTGTTTGTACCCGTAGTACAGCCCATAGACAACAGTGTGTATTTTGCTTTTTTTATCCTACCTAAACAGTACTAATTAATAATTTTAAAAAAAAATTTATTTTTTAAATCCTACTTAAAATATACTGTCCTTGACCTTTTACCTTTACCTTAACCCTAATGCTGACCCTGGCATTGATTTAGATCGTACCATGGTATAGCTAATTTTTTCTTTGTTTTCATTTTTTCTAATATATTTTCTTTACACACATTTGTTTATTTACTTCTTCCTCTCGTGCAAGAAGAGAAAGATACAATGTATCCTCCTCCCACCTAGAGTAGGAAACACATGATCCACAATAATATAAAAATCCTGGGCACATGCTACATACGTGTTTACTTTTAAATATGCGTGGGGGTGGCGGCTTAAAACAATTTTTTTAATTCATTTTTTTCACAGGAACAGGTGTCTCCACTACGCCATTTCATTTCACTTCTTGCTCTAGTGGAAATGCTAACATTCTGCATTTTGTCGCACTTTCTGTCCCAGTGGCAGTGGTCTGCAGGATGCATAGAGAGGGTGAAGGGTGAATCTCCCCAGATGGGGACACCAATAGAAAAAAAGAAAAAGACAAAAATCGAACCCTTCCCCCAGACTATTTCAGTTTCATTCAGTAACAATGGTTGCTAAAACCAATGAAATGCAAAAAAAAAAAAAAATCCTTGCCCAGAGTAGTACAATATTACTATGGTAACATTGTATTGCTTTGGGCACCATGTGTTGAAAATGGTAATAAAATAAAAAAGTAATAAAAAAACTGAAAAAAATAATTAAATTATTATTTATTTTTACATACTGTCACCAGGTCAGTGTCCCTAATCACCACCACACCACTTATATGATAATACTGGACTGGACTGGTGACAATATGTTAAAAAAAAAATATATATATATATATATTTATTTACAACTTCAAAAAACTTGCCGTGCCTCTTACTAAATAACTTTGGCTGTCTATTTTCCAAAAATGGGTCATTTGGGGGGTATTGGTACTGTCCTGGCATTTTTGGGCCTCAAGAATTGAGATTGGTCATCAGTACATTAGAATTGATTGATTGGTAGATATACAGTGGGGATCAAAAGTTTGGGCACCCCAGCTAAAAATTTGTATTAATGTGCATAAAGAAGCCAAGGAAAGATGGAAAAATCTCCAAAAGGCATCAAATTACAGATTAGACATTATTATAATATGTCAACAAAAGTTAGATTTTATTTCCATCATTTACACTTTCAAAATAACAGAAAACAAAAAAATGGCATCTGCAAAAGTTTGGGCACCCTGCAGAATTTATAGCATGCACTGCCCCCTTTGCAAATCTGAGACCTGCCATTGTCATGGATTGTTCTCAATCATCATCTGGGAAGACCAGGTGATGTCAAGCTCAAAGGTTTTAAATGCCCAGACTCATCTGACCTTGCCCCAACAATCAGCACCATGGGTTCTTCTAAGCAGTTGTCTAGAAAACTGAAACTGAAAATCGTTGACGCTCACAAAGCTGGAGAAAGCTATAAGAAGATAGCAAAGCATTTTCAGATGTCAATATCCTCTGTTTGAAATGTAATTAAGAAATGGCAATCATCAGGAACAGTGGAAGTTAAAGCAACATCTGGAAGACCAAGAAAAATATCAGACAGAACAGCTCACAGGATTGTGAGAAAAACAATTCAAAACCCACGTTTGACTGCACAATCCCTCCAGAAAGATCTGGCAGACACTGGAGTTGTGGTACACTATTCCACTATAAAGAGATACTTGTACAAATATGGTCTTCATGGAAGAGTCATCAGAAGAAAACCTCTTCTACGTCCTCACCACAAAAATCATCGTTTGAACTTTGCAAATGAACATATAGATAAGCCTGATGCATTTTGGAAACAAGTTCTGTGGACCGATGAGGTTAAAATTGAACTTTTTGGCCGGAATGAGCAAAGGTACGTTTGGAGAAGAAGGGGCACAGAATTTAATGAAAAGAACCTCTGTCCAACTGTTAAGCATGGGGTTGGATCAATCATGCTTTGGGGTTGTGTTGCAGCCAGTGGCACAGGGAACATCTCACGAGTAGAAGGAAAAATGGATTCAATAAAATTTCAGCAAATTTTGGATGGTAACTTGATGCCATCTGTGAAAAAGCTGAAGTTAAAGAGAGGATGGCTTCTACAAATGGATAATGATCCTAAACACACCTCAAAATCCATGGGGGATTACATCAAGAGGCGTAAACGGAAGGTTTTGCCATGGCCTTCACAATCTCCTGACCTCAACATAATTGAAAATCTATGGATAGACCTTAAAAGAGCAGTGCGTGACAGACAGCCCAGAAATCTCAAAGAACTGGAAGACTTTTGTAAGGAAGAATGGGCAAAGATACCTCAAACAAGAATTGAAAGACTCTTGGCTGGCTACTGAAGGAATCAGCCTTTCAGCATTACCATACCGCCATTTTGTCTCTTAGCCTAAGCTCTGCCATTTTAAGATAAGTATCCATTTTAAAACTTAGTACTTAAAGATGAATTTGTGTTTTAAGACTGTTTTTTACTTTCGATAAGAGCCTAAGGTTCCTCTTTTCCCTTCAGGTATAACTTCCCTTTTTCTTTTAGCTAGCACAAGACTGAAAGTCTGCGGTTGGATATATCCTGTTGCAAGATTATTAATAATTATAGCCAATGTTAAATAGGGAAATTGTCTACTTTCTATACTGAACAAAAGGTCATGTTTGACGCACTTAATAATAATTTACATAAATGCCAAATGATTGGGCATGACTGACGTATGTAATATTCTGATTGGTTTATGCATATCTGACAATTGATTGGTTCTTCTATTTCCATGCATTGTTTTAAGTTTCATATATAAGTTTAAACACGGAAGAATAAATTCAGTTCCTTCTGAGATACCACCTTGTGTCTGTGTGCATTTCCTGTGTCTCAGAGGGGGCTCCAGGCCTGAGGACAGACACTGATCAAGGCCAGGGACTGACGGGGGTCAGTGGCTCGAGAGGAACGACAGTCAATTCCTTTCAATTGGGGGCTCGTGTCCGGGATGAGATAATCACCCTTCGGTAAGTAAGATTTTTTGTCATTCTGCCAAATAAGTCTCTTGCCGTTAAGGCTCTGATAAAAATTTCATGCCCTATTGTAGCACTGGACCTCACGTCATAAGACGCCAGTGGCCAGGCGCAGAGTGCTGTGGGAAGCACTCTGGAAAGACCGGAGCAGTTTTGGGAACTGCAAGTCTCTTAAGAGAAGGGACTGAAAAGAGTTTCTTTGAGAAGAAACCAGAAAAAGTCCGGGGTTGATCAGTTCTGTCCTGCAACTCTTTGCTTTTCTTCCTATCGCATAGAAGTATAAGATAATTTGTTTGTGTGACACAAGTGTCCAGGTGGTAAGTGTATGGACCAGCGGTTACTGAAGGTATTGTCAATTTCAGTGTGACATGCCCCACCCCTTCAGCTAAACCTTATTGGTTGATGATCTGGATGGGGTGATTGCGTGGCAACACTGAGTTGGGTGCCTATGTAAATGTCTTGTTCAAATTGTGTTGTAGGCTTATTGTTAGAAAAAGTGGGAGGTAGTCAGAGTCAGGATATTATTAGAAGTATTGTATATCCAGGTTATAATCTCCACTTTTGGTCAACCACTAGAGAAAGACCCAATCAATATCTTAAGTCCAGACATTTTTATAAAGTAAATTGTCATTTGGAAGTTGACCCCTGTCTTTTGGGACAGCCTATAGGACAGATTTGTAACACAGACCTTTGTAAGTGTAAAAAATGGGAAGTGGTCGAAGTAAGGATAAACTCCCCCCCCCAAATGTTGGTGAGATATGTAAAGATTATGTAGACCGTATCTGTGGGACAGATTACTATCTAGTTAACCCCTGGGTGGATAAATTAGCAGACTGGAGTGAATTCATGGGAAGTGTTGACCCGTTTCCCCGTGATGGGAGTAATGATACTTTTCATATGGATATGATTAGGGGTCTCTGTCTGGGGGATAAACAGGCTTTTCCATGGTATGAGGGAGATCCTGCGTGGGATCAGAAATATATGGCCAGAGGAGGACAAAATTGGTTAGAATTTGCCCCTCTCTGGTTTCATAGACAAACTGGGAAACAAAATAAAGCCAAAGCTAGAAATGTAGATGCCACTAAAAGACATGCATTAGAGTCAGAAATAGACAGACCCACACACCCTCTCATGCCATTCCCTCCCCCATATGTCCCACCTGTCCCACAGCCCACAAAACTTTATCCATCTCTAAGAAGATATTGATTTTTTAGCCGGACATTATGCAGTCCAGCACCCCACTGCACCTCCAGCACCAACACTTCCACAGACCCCTCAAATACCTAGTGCTGTTCACATTTGTACCACACAGCCTAGTACAGTTCAAACTCCCGCGCACTCCCAGGGTGTGGTTCAAATTCCTACCACACAGGGAGTGACAGGGGGAATAGCTGTTTCTTCAACTACTGAAGCAGATGACTCACTTGTTGATGATTCCGCTAGTTCAGGCTCTCTGCTGTTCAGAGCAGCTAATAGTCTAGGTATAGTGGACATGCTAAGTCCATCACACACACGCCATAATACCCAATATGGTATTGATTCCAATACACAACAGATGCCCTTCATGACAATAGGAGACAATCTATTAAATAAACCCATTGAGATAGAAGACATAAATAGGATTGTCAAACATTGTCCAAGACCCACTGTTTCTTCAACGGCTACTGTGAGCTATTTGAAGAAAGCATGTAAAGGTAGAAATTACACACAAGAGGATATGCGCCTTATCCTCGATGGAATATTGGGACAAACTTCCCCTTGGAATTGGGGTAATGTTGGGACCATATCCATCTTAGAAGCAGGCAACATTACTGCCACAAATTATAAATTAAACACAGAAGATGATAGGGACAATATGTGGAGAGAGGTCTCAGAAGAAATGGAATGAGCTTTCCAATCTAGATCCTCCCTCCCTACCGCAGTAGCCTGCAAGCAAAAGTCAGGAGAAACTGTGTTAGATTTTTGGAAAAGATTTAATGAGACATGGACACAAGAGGCAGGATTGACATTGCAAGACACCATGCATAGTCTACTGATTCAGACTTTCCTGTCCAATCTAAAACCCAGTGTCATGTTAACTGTAAAACAGATGATTTCTGAATGGCCCACTTGTACCAGAGAACAATTTCAATTAAAATTGACTGAGAAAGATGCTGCCGGATGTCTAGAGATACCCAAGGCGGTGGCCACTCATTTTCAGGAAGATCCTTTTCCCCACACAAACCCGCCGTACAAGAGAAGGGGGGGTTTCAATAACCGAGGCAGAGGCCGGTTTAGGGGAAGAGGGAGGAATAATAGGGGACGGGACACGGGTTGTTTCAACTGTGGGGCTGAGGATCATTGGAGAAATCAATGTCCATATGAAACTCAGGACCACGCCCAGCATAGCCCCTCCCCAGGCCAACCACAAAGGGACCTCCCACAGCAGAATGTGAGGTTTCCTATCTCTTGGCAGACACAATCACAAAATAAATGAAGGTGCCCAGAAGGTGGTATCCCAGCATTCCCGCTTGTCTCTCATTCTTATAAGGAACAACCCCTTGTATCCTTACATATACAGGGCAAATTAATCCCATTTTTGTTGGACTCCGGGGCCACTCGTTCGAGTCTGAGTGAGGATTATTATAAGGGAGAGGTAATGAATGCTGAACCTTCCATGGGAATAAATGGGATACTGACCAAGACTTATAAAACACCGCCTCTTCCAATTTTTGACCCCATACAGGGAATCACTCTGCTAGATCACTCATTCAGAATCATACCCAATTGTACAGTTAATTTGTTAGGGAGAGACCTCCTGGGAGAGTTGAACATCAACTTGAAATCCACAAAGAGAGGTGGTATTGTGGCTCACTCTGCCAAAATGCCAATCATCCCTGCCATGACAATGATTACTAAAGAAGACCCCTCATTTCCTGCTGGAATAATTAATGACAAAGTTTGGGCAAAAAGTGCCTTGGATGTGGGATCCATTTCCTGCACTCCATATAAGGCCACACTGAAACCATGGGCTCAACCTGTGTTTCACAAACAATACCCTTTGTCAAAAGAAAAGGAGGAAGGAATAACGCCCATGGTGGAACACTTTCTCAAGGAAGGAGTTCTTGAAGAGGTGATTTCACCATACAACAGCCCAATAAATCCAGTTAAGAAGCCGGACGGCTCTTACAGATTTGTGCAGGACCTGAGGGCCATTAATGATCTTGTGATTCCCATTGCCCCAATAGTGCCTGATGTACCAACACTCATTTCCTCCATCCCAGCTGATGCTGAGTTTTTCACAGTGATTGATCTGACAAATGCATTTTTTTCAATCCCTGTTGCCAAGGAGACACGCCCAATTTTTGCGTTTCATTACAGGAGAAAGACCCTTGCTTGGTGTAAGTTACCGCAAGGGTATGTAGATTTGCCTGTGGTCTACTCTGTCGTCCTCCAGGCTACCTTAAAGCCATGGACTCCTCGCCATGGTTCAGTTTTGGTTCAATACGCAGATGATTTGCTTCTCTGTAGTGTTAATCGGGCAGCCAGCCAGGGGGATAGTGTAGATCTCATGAACTGGTTATATGAATGTGGTCATAAAGTGTCTAAGAAAAAGCTACAATGGTGTCAGAAAACTGTTGAATACCTTGGTTTTGTTCTCACAAAAGGTGAAAGGAAAGTCAGCCACAAAAGAGCTGCGGCTCTTATGGGTCTGCCCCGCCCATTGACCAAGAAAGACATGCTCACCTTTCTTGGTATGATTGGTTACTGCCGCCAATGGATACCTGACTGTTCCTACTATGACAACATTTTGAGACAAGCCACAGGTTCAGAAATGTCCGATCTTGTGAAATGGTCAGATGATATGTGCAATGCTTTTGTGTATCTGAAAAATGCTATGGTAATAGCCCCTGGTCTTGGTCTGCCCGCATATGATCAAATGTTTCATCTGTATGCTAGGGAAAATTGTAAAACTATGGCAGGGATCCTGGCCCAGGAGCATGGAGGAAAACTCCGCCCTGTTGCTTTTTTCTCAAAAATGGTTCCAGTACAGGTCCAAGGCATGCCTGCGTGTCTCAGAGCACTAGCATCATGCGCTATGGTGGTCCAAATGGCTACGTCACTCACTCTGGGACATGAGACCACCTTACATACCACCCACAATGTGTCTATTCTACTCAAGAATATACATACCCAACACATGTCAGCCCAGAGACTTAGTGGATATGAGGTTATACTGTTGTCAAACCCTAAGTTGAGAATAAAATATACCTCTCCCACTTCAGGTCCAGCTCCAATTTTGAATGCCTTATTAGGCTTAAAGGGAGAGCAGGATGAAGTTGTTCCACAGCATGATTGCCTGGAATTGATTCATCAGGACACCTCCCCAAGACAGGATATGTCTTCTGTGGCTCTTCCAGAGGCACAGAATGTTTTTGTAGATGGCTCTTGCTCAAGACCCACTGATACTGTTTACCATGCAGGATATGCGGTGGTGCAGTTGCCAGATAAAGTACTTGAAGCAAAACCCATCCCATACCAGTCAGCTCAGGCCGCTGAGCTGATAGCCCTTACAAGAGCATGTCAGCTTTTTGAGGGACAGGATGTAAATATTTACACAGATTCCAGATATGCGTTTGGCGTGTGCCACGATTTTGGAATAATTTGGGAAAAGAGAGGAAAATCCATCTCACATTCATCTCTGGTGAAGGCTTTACTCAAAGCCATACAACTGCCAAGATCCCTTGCTATCCTACACTGTAGGGCACACACAAATGAACAAACTGATATTGCAAAGGGAAATGCTCTAGCTGACAAAGTAGCAAAAGAGGCGGCCCTTACCCAGCCTGCCATGATCCAGATGCCAATGCTCACCCCTGAAATGCCACTGTTGGATCAAACATTGCAGGATTTACAGACATATGCTACCTCAGAAGATATTAAGCAGTGGAATGCAGCTGGTGTGACCAAAGATCCATAAACTGGACTTTGTGTCACAGAGGGGAGACCATGCATTCCAAAGGCTAGTGCACCTCTGTTCATCTCACAGTATCATGGAGTAGGTCACAGGGGATGGCAGGTTACATGTGAACTGCTGGATAATGATTTTTTCATTCCTGGCCTTCCCTCTTTGGTAAAATCTTATGTGTCTAGATGCATTACATGCATAAGGAATAACCCAAACAATCCTCACAAGTCACAAGGCAAGACATGAACACCTGACATACCCATCAACACCTTTTACCCACCTACAAGTAGACTTTACACACATGCCAAAGGTAGGAAAAAGACAAGAATATCTTTTGGTAATTGTGGACATGTTTAGCCGCTGGGTAGAAAACTTTGTAACCACAAAAGAAGATGCCCAAACTGTAGTGAGGATCCTCACATGGGAAATTATTCCCAGGTGGGGATGTCCACTCCAGATTAATTCTGACAACGGTCCAGCATTTGTGGCCAAGGTATGTCAGGAATGTCCCACTCCCTGGGCCAGACAGCCACTCATGGTAGAAAGAGGGGATTTGGAATTGATTCAGGAGGAATATGTGAGAAAACGTATTGAAACTTTGGACAAGGTTGAAAGAAATGTTGCTCGCACCTTTCCTCTTTCTTCACAGGAACCAACTCACTCTTTCCAAGTCGGGGACCGTGTGGTGATACAAGCCCTCCATAGGAATCGGAAGCAAGAGTATCCCTTTGGGCCCCCTACTTCTGTGATCGCTGTCACCAGGACCGCTGTCCTGACTGAGGATTCCAAGGCCTGGATCCATGCCAGTCGTGTAAAAAGGGTGAACCAAGCCCCTAAGAAGCAAGACAAAGACACAGATACAGAAGAAGAAAAAGGAAGTGAAGCCGGTGTAAAAGTCTTTGAAGAAGATGACCTTTCTGATGCTCTCACAGAACTCTGGGCAGACATTTTGCTTCCTCATACTAGCAACCCTG